>NW_026860164.1:0-64331 GCF_026571515.1 Ruditapes philippinarum
AAAATTCTTAACCAATCACTCAACAAGGAAGCACCTTTCTCAAAAGATTCTGGTATTGCCCCAACCGATATCATGCACATCAGTGGCCATAAGAACATTCTGTCTGTAATAATTATAAATCATTCAACAATGTCTGAGCAAACACATAAATAATGCTCTAAAATTATGTCCACTGTTAGACCCAGACCACCAGTCAAAGGCTATTTTCTATAGATTCTGCTAATCTAGTTTCTCATTCAGTCTTTGAATCCCAAATTGTTAATTCTGAAATAGTCGTTGCTCCAAGGTTTGCCAACTCATGTGCACAGGGACCATCAATAAATGAACATGATATTTCTACTTTTAATGTTAATGCAACCCAAATGCATGCATCAGAACCTAAACAAAACAACCAAAACTTCCTCGCCCACCTTCTCAGAAACAGACATTATCATCAATCCCAGCGGAAAGTAAATGATGCTGTGAAATTAAATACACAAATGAATTCTTTGTTTTTGGAGTCGTTCTAAATATCCAGAACTTCAATTTGTGCATAAAATAAAAATCAAATTTGTTACATGTTTAAAAACATAGCGTGCTGAAGAGTGTGTAGTAAACTGTGTTTCCCATACCTATATGTAGGTCACTGGATGCATATGAAATGACTTGAAAAAGTATTGATTTGTTAAATAACTGTTGAAGAGATTTTTGGTCAATAATAGATAAAAGATAGCATAATTTCAAAGACTGGTTTTATATTTTACATTTTTTTGCATTTAAAATATATCAGAAAGTTCAGAACTATTTCTTTCAACAGTGCAAAGGCCAAAGCGTCACAACAAAGGGATATAACTTTGTTCCAGATTAAAGATAATTTGCCTAATAAAATTCTAAAAAAGAAAAAACGGTGACAGGATAAATAGAATAATATATTGGTGTGTAGAAAGATTATATGGCTCTGCTCCTTCGGCTCACCCATTAAATTCCTCCATGTCGCCAGATAAACTTCATCCATCCACGGCACCAATCTATTATCCTCTATTTATCCCGCCAGCATGTCTGAATATTTCTTTTCATAAACACCAAACAAAATAAAGTTATTTACTTTAATGTATCTCAATGGTGTAACGGTATAACGTAACCGTTTCCTTACGATAATTGGTTCACAGCAAACCAAAACACCCGTACGGTACGGCGTTCCCCGTTCAAAACCATTTTCAAGGCAGTAATTATTTCATTAAAATAAAAATCTGTAGAAAGATAGATTCATATAAATTTGCTTCAGTTAGTTTTAAGTCCAAAATAATGGAAGCATTTCAGATTTCAGGTTGAAATAAAGCACAGGAAAAAGTTCTCTAACTGTTACTACAATGTGCTGATTTTGTTTTTTCTGAAGTCACGTTCTTTTCTAGGGCTTAAGCAAGACCTGACCATCAGCTGAACTGCCTTTTTGAAAACACTGAAATTCGTGAAAAAATTCTTGTACGATATGACGACACTTTTTTTCAAACCCAAAATGTCACCAAACTGGATTTTACTTTGATTAATTTCCTTTCTTTTTGTCCATAATTTTAATGTTTTTGGCCATTGATTAAAATTAAAATACTTGCGAATAATGATCCTCAGATCACAAGACAGTTATATAAATGATTTAAATCTCTCAGATTTTTTTTACAAAGAATTATCAAAATTCGATTATTTTGTAAACATTTTTATTTCACAAAAATATTCATTCTTGAAGTCTGAATACAGTCAAAAATGTGAAGTTGTCCTTATAGTTTTAGACAGGTCCTTTGGTCCAGGGCACCTGTTTCTGTTTATTATTCCGGTTATTTTTGGTCTCAAAGACTTTTAATAATTAGTGAAAGTATCGATTAAAAAAAATTTGAATCCATAATCGATTTACAAAACTAGAAATGTGTCTTCATGCCACGGATGCCCCCGCATGCAGCCAAAATTTCAGATGGTGCATTAATTATTTTTTTCATTTTAAGTTCAAAGCCCTTAAAACTTTTCAATGTTAACACAAACCATTTTCATACAATGTTCAAGGCACTGAAATTATTCAGTCTTAACTTTTTAAAAATAGCAAATTGCATATCTGTAGCCAAAATAATGGCTAAAAGTATGAGTGCTGAAACTGAAAGTTCAAAATTTTTCCAACATTCAGGAAAGATAAGTTTGTCTAAAATCATTGAACCACAACCAAATTCAAACTTAAACTGCTTATTCCTAAGATGTATCTATATTATTTTCAAAGTGAAAGGGACATAACTCTGCAAAAAAATCATCAAACCATGACCAAATTCCAACTTGACCTGTCCATTCCTTTGACATATCCATATGTCAAATTTAAGTAGAATATGTAACACTGTTGGGTAGATAATGAACAGAAACTGTAAATTTCATATTATTTTCAAAGTGAAAGGGGCATTACTCTGCCAAAAATCATTGAACCATGACCAAATTCGAACTTGGCCTGGGCATTCCAAAAACATATCCATATGTCAAATTTGAGTTGAATGTGTTGTACTGTTGGGGAGATAATAAAAGGAAACTGAAAATTTCATATTACATTCAAAGTGAAAGGGGCATGACTCTGCCAAAAATCATTGAACCATGACCAAATTTAAACTTGACCTGCGCATTCTTTTAACGCATTCATTTGTCAAGTTTTAGTTGAAGGTGTTGTACCGATGGGGAGATAATGAACGGAAACTGAAAATTTCATATTATTTTCAAAGTAAAAGGGACATAACTCTGCCAATAATCATCGAACCATGACCAAATTCGAACTTGACCTGTATTTTCTCAAGACATATCCATATTTCAAGTCTGAGTTGAATGTGTTGTACCGTTGGGGAGATAATGAACGGAAACTGAAATTTTATATTATTTTCAAAGTAAAAGGGGCATAACTCTGCCAAAAATCATTGAACCATGACCAAATTCAAACTTGACCTGTATTTTGTCATGACATATCCATATGTCAAATTTGAGTTGAATGTGTGCAACCGTTCTCAAGATAATGAACGGAAACTGATGATGACGGAATGACAGAATGACGGAAGGACAGAAGGACGGAACAGGGTAACACTATATGCCCCGGCCATTACATGGCGGGGGCATAAAAAATGTCACTGTTACATCGATATCATTTCTTTCGATCACAGCTCTACGATACCGACTTCACATGCATATTTAAGGGTATTTGGGGAAGTAATTCCATGTAAGTTTCATCTGAGACTAATTATGTATCTTTCTGTCCCAGATTCAATTGCTTGTTTTAAGCCCTTTTCAACAGTTTATCAGTGATATAAGAGGTAGTTTCCTGACCAGCGTTCCTGGCACAGGAACTTGAAATTCTATCACTATTAACGATAATATGCAAAATATACCCCCTATATACTATAAGTGTTTTTTTTATAGTATATGGGGGTATATTTGAATATTATAATTAATATTGGTTATTTGATAGAATTTCAAGTTCCTGTGGTTCCTGGAGAGTTACACAGTAGTTTACTTAACAACTTTTCCCATGCCTTGTTAGATTGATTGATTCTTTTTCATGTTTGTGAAAATATGTTTACTTAGTATTTTGTTATTATTCTTAGTCTAAGTTCAAAGTTGTCATTCTTTTCCGCGACACGATAATTTTACATTTCTGAACAAAAGAGGTTGTTTATCAGTAAGATTTTTTAATTGAAAGATTTGCTTATACTTTTGTCTAAACTTATATTTCATCTTATTTTTGCGCTTGTTTGAACGATATAGATATCGTTGTCTCTGTCGGCTCTGTGCCTAAAAAGATCACGGGATACCTGCAGTAAGGCTTGTCCCACTTTCATAACATTGTGAAAATATTGTTTTTTTTTTTTTGTTCATTTTACTGATTATACAAAATATGCCTGTGCAAATGTATAATATTTAGTTCACACCCTAACTCATTTATAAACACGATTACATAACTGCCATTTTGTTGTGTACTCACGTGTGACATAATGGTTTCTTTGCGCATGCGCCGCGCGAATACTGGGTAAAATGTGCGTGACAATGAAACCGACTCATTTTAGAAGTGTGAAAAATAATGAATGCACACATTCAAATCAATTATTATCCTATTTTTTTAATTTTTTGAAAGAGTGGATAAAAATAAGGCTTTTTGCCATACCTTGACAACTAACTACAGTTACTGATGTAGTGGGTTGTCAAATTGGTGTGCGTTTGGAATTATGTAGTGAGTTCTTAGGTCAAACACACCCACACAAACGCGCACACGCACACACACACATACACATACACGCACATCTCGACTCATTTTTGGTGTTTTACACACATGTTAACAAAACATAGCTTCCAATTTTTATTTAATAAAAAGCGGCATCGCGAAAATAAGTGACAAATAAAAATTTACTTATTCCCTGCGGTAACATTCACAATTCTTGTTTTTTATTTCAATTTTATTAGATTTAATATTGTTTTCTTATTTAAAGAATTTTTAATCAGTCCTTTCGACAGGCATGATAAAACGAAATGGTTTGGGTACGAGTTGATTTCTGTACATGTACTATGATCAATTGAGGCTGTCTAAACTTTAGGACTAAACAGTATAGAAAAACAAAAAGTACAACTGTAAAGCTTATTAAGCTGCAATGAATTATTATAAGTAATATAGCATCAAAATTTAGATTCTTTTACCTTTCTCTGCCTCCGCATTCCTGTACTGTACCACGCAGTAAAAATGTCCGATTCCAAATTTCCTTTAAATGACTTCCGGTAAGTAAGCAGATAACCTTTACAAATTTTACCTGTTTATAAATTCATAGTGGATTTTAAATCTTTCTTAAAGTGTCTACATCTACTAATTAACAGCTTAAATAATATTTCCCATTTTTTGGCATTAATTTCAACCAATAGAAATGCTGTATTCCAGTTTTGTCAAATCTGACCAGCAATTGAGGACGCAATAATTCGCCGAGTGGGAAGTTCAAAAATGGCTACTTTTTTAGGTCGACACACAGCCCCGACACAATCATCATATGAGACCTCCAACCGAGGACACAACTTGATTACCATTTTTTTTACATGTTTTAGCAAAAAATAAGCATTTTTAGAGTATAAAATATTTTTGTCAATTGAGGATGGGCTCAATTGTCGTTCATGTCCTCACTCGTTGCTGTTATTCCTGACAAATGTCCTCAGTTGCTGGTCCTTACAGGAGCGCACACACACACACACACACACACACAAAGAACAAAAACAGAACAAAAAATATACGAAAGAAGAAGCATATCTGAGGCATAATGGGCCTTTAATGTACAATATAACATATTTTTTATTATATTTTGATACATTGTAAACAGGAGAACACATTATCAGTTATGCTTCAAATAAGTTTTGTATGATTTGTTTATACTTGAACTAACCTACATTTGTATTTCATTTCAACAATTTCAGATTTCTGCACTTGATAACTTTAAAGCAAGAGAATGAAAGAAACTTGTTTCTACTTGATGAAACGAACACCTGAGATAAAAAAACAACTTTTTTTCTAAATTTTGTAAATAAATTTGTTATATCTTGATATCTCAAAATTTTTGTTGAATATATCAGAGTTTTAGGACTGAGAATGACTGTTACTATATGAAAAATCCAGTATAATCACAAATTTTAGAGAACTGGCTCCGCGTGTTTTATCTTTTATATTTCAAGATCATTGATAATGCTATCAGATATTGCATAAAATTTCTGCTCCAATTTGAAATATTTCTTTCTTGCACAATTTTGTTGCTTACTCAAGACTACGAATTTGAGCGAATTTCGGAGCTATAGGAAACTTGTTCGCTGAAGTATCTTTAGCAGTACTATAAGACCAGTTCGCTGAAGTATCTTCAGCTAAACAGGTCTAGCAGTAGCAGTACTATAAAACCTGTTCGCTGAAGTATCTTTAGCAGTACTATAAAACCAGTTCGCTGAAGTATTGTTAGCTAAACATGTTTAGAAGTACTATAAAACCTGTTCGCTGAATTATCTTTAGCTAAACATGACTAGCATTACTTTAAAACCAGTTCGCTGAAGTATCTTCAGCTAAACAGGTCTAGCAGTACTATAAAACCTGTTCGCTGAAGTATCTTTAGCAGTACTATAAAACCAGTTCGCTGAAGTATTGTTAGCTAAACATGTTTAGAAGTACTATAAAACCTGTTCGCTGAATTATCTTTAGCTAAACATGACTAGCAGTACTTTAAAACCAGTTCGCTGAAGTATCTTCAGCTAAACAGGTCTAGCAGTACTATAAAACCTGTTCGCTGAAGTATCTTTAGCAGTATTATAAAACCAGTTCGATGAAGTATTTTTAGCTAAACATGTTTAGAAGTACTATAAAACCTGTTCGCTGAATTATCTTTAGCTAAACATGACTAGCAGTACTATAAAACCAGTTCGCTGAAGTATCTTTAGCTAAACAAGTCTAGCAGTACTAAAAAACCTGTTCGCTGAAGTATCTTTAGTAGTACTATAAAACCTGTTCACTGAAGTAATTTTTGCTAAACATGTCTAACACTACTATAAAACCTGTTTGCTGAAGTATCTTTAGCTAAATAAGTCTAGCAGTACTATAAACCTGTTCGCTGTAGTATCTTAAGCTAAACGAAGTTCTACTCGCGGGTGCCCGTCCGTTCCGGTGAGATTTAAAACACAACAAAAACATACATATGGAATAGATGTCTTTCCAAAAGTAATGTACATATGTACTTTCAAAGTAATGTACAGTTCTTTCCGGAAAATGGTGCTATTTACGAAAATTGACCTTACGAAAATGAAGAAATCATTGCACTGGTCTAAACCACACGGGCATCTGGCGGCCATGTTTCTTCAGGGAAGGTCCGTGCCTGATATTGTCGTAAACGGAAGACTCCTGGTCAAAGCGGAACAAAATCTAACCAATAAGTAGGTCATGTTTGCAACCAGAAAATGGTGCTTTTTACCAAAATTCGTAGACAAAAAGAACATTTCATCGCATTGACACGTACGCGGGGGATCTAGCGGCCAAGTTTCTTGGGCGAGCATCATGTGTCTTATATTATCATAAACAAGAGACACCAAATTATTACATGGACCAATTAGCAACGAAATTAGACCCAATGGGTAGGTTACGAATGACTCTAGAAAACAGTATATTTACAGAATTGTATTGGCTTACACTCCTGTTACGCGGACATCTGGTGGTATTAATGATTAATGGGTGCTTGCCATGTGCGTTAATCTGACTAAATTCATATCTACTTAAGTTATTTCTTGCATATAGATCTGATTGTCACCGTATTTGTTTCGCCTTCATTTATATGAGCAGATTTTTAATCAGATCGCCATGTGGGTTATATTGTCGTAACGGGAGACTTTTAATTATTTGGTTATTGCACTGGCCATTGGCGAATGGGTCAGGCACGATTGCCTCAACTAAATGGTGCTTTTCACAAACATTTGTAGAGATTATACACACAACCATGCTATGTTTTTCGGGGAGCGCCATGTACCGAATTATTTCACATAAACCGTACAATGGCTAAATAACTTTTTACTGCCATTTATAAATATTTATGGGGAAAAATCTTTTGTGACTTCGATCTTTGTATCAGTAAAATTAAACGCATCCGATGTGTAAAATTGTTCCCATTTATAAGGTCTTAATGAGTCTTTATCTTAAATTGTTCTGTTTAAGAATGTGATTGCAGATAAGTTAGTAATCGTAACTATTCGTCCTTTTCCGTCAAACTTTTGATAAGGACTACAGGTGTTCCGAATGATGAGAAGTAGATTTTATAAGGTTCATCAAAACAAACTTAAAGTTACTGTTATCTAACACATGTACAAAGAGTTCATCAAAATGCTAAATAAGTATATTCTTGACATAATTTTAAGGTGAGTTCACCGTTTGTCATATACTGGCCTACTTCTGTGAGAACATGTTGTATATATTCTGTATTGCCGTTTCTATGGCTATGGTACAGGGATGGTACAAGCCACATCCTGGTACCCGTTTCCAATGGCAACTGGAAGTGGATGGAGATTATCCGCTGGATTATAGTATGCATGCTGATATGTACGATACTGACCTGTGGGCAGTCACCTCTCATGATATAGCCGCTATACATGCGTAAGTTTTCTATTTATATTGTCATTAAATTGTAGAATCGTCGAATAGTAATCCGAGGTTTACTGACCGCGCGGGTTCAAACCCAGTCAGGGGCAAGCCATTGTTTCCTGAGGCAAAACAAAAAAGTATTACATTTATGGCTTAGATTAGTACTAGTTGGTTCTAGGAAGGATTCGTGAGTGTTTCAATAAGCTTATAGCTTCCAACAACACAATCGAACTAAAATAAATTTGTATAAACTAAATCGTAGAATGCATGAAGATTTTCTTTATAATGTTAATGACAATATATTAGCAATTCTCCCTTTTATATTTTTTGCTTGCATTGATAATTTTAGCGGTCGAGAAGTACTTTCGACATATTTATGTCTACTTTCAGTGATTAAGATGCTAGGTTGAAGGTAATGCTTTCTTTGTAAAATAAAGCATGGGAACGTGTGTAAAACATATTTTGTTCTATATAAATTATGCTCATATTTAGAGGAGAAAGATATACGCTATTTATAATTTGGGTGTTTTGTTAAAATAAAATATATGTGTGCTAATACGTTATGTTTATTGCAAGGTAAGAAGAAGGGAGTGGGGGCATTTGCACCACAAATATGATCTATTGTGGAAGGGAGGCGGGGGAGGCGACAATTCAGTCATCAATGATTTTACATTTGATCACTTTTATTACTTGTAGTTGTTGTTTTACAGAAAGGGCGGGAAAGTGATTTGTTATTTTTCTGCTGGGTCCTACGACCACAACAGACCGGATGCTCATCTGTTCCACAGTAGTGACATTGGAAACAAAATGGACGGCTGGGATGAAAAATGGATTGACATACGGTAAACTTTGATTTCAAAAAGAACTTATTATACAAGATCTACATAAATTTTGTAGTAGAAGACGCACGTACTGCACGTATAATCATCAGATTTGTACGAACATTAATCTTCTCTAGAAAAATCAAAATATGATCAAATGAACTTTAGTTGTTGTTTTTCTAGATGAATTTAGCATTTAACAACTTCAGTGCCTGCATTTATCGAAAAAGACGATTTTATTTAAGACCAAATCATAGAAAATATGATTTGCTAAATGAGGTATTAATCAATTGTTTGCGTAACTGTAACGGAAATGTATATCGTTTTAGATCGTCAAATGTAAAGTCAATAATGCAGAAGCGTATGGACCTTGCTAAAAGCAAACATTGTGATGGTATTGAACCGGATAACGTTGACGGACACGAGTCTGGTAACGCAAATATCGGGTTTAGTTACCACGACCAACTCGTCTACAATAGATGGCTGGCTGATCGTAAGTAAAAAAAAATGTACAAAAAACTGTACATGCAAGTATAAGTAAATTGTTTATGTACAATATTTATTGTACATATTTCTCGAGAGATGTCGAGAGTTTAATGCAAGTAGTATAATGTGTAGCATATAACATATTTGTTCTTGATAATTTGAAGCTGTATTCTGGTTTGTTTTGTAAGGAATGGGTATCCTTCGAAAAATGTCTAAACTAATTAAGTGCCTTACACTCATTCAAAAAAAGGAACTTGAAATTATATTAATATGTATTTATAAAATGCGCATGTAACTTATAAGGATTTTACATAGTGACGTACAAAAATGACTTTCGAGAAATATCAAAATAGCAGACCTGGTGTATTTTTTACATTGAATTAATTATATCATATGAATAATTCATTCTTAAGAGGCGCATGCGCGTGGTCTTTCAATCGGACTGAAGAACGACGCTGAGCAGATAAAAGAACTACACACATCGTTTGACTGGGCTCTGAATGAGGAATGTCACTCCAATGACGGAGGCAGGGAGTGTTTATTGTATCAACCATTCCTTGATGACAACAAGGTAAAATCTTATGTAACCCTTACCATCCTGAAAATATCTTAAATGGACAGGGTCGTCAAAATCGTTCATCATTTTTAGTAAATGTTTCAAAATATGTCCTTCTTTACTGGTGGAGGAATACCTGCAGTGCGCCTTCCGAGCATTTTTTCAGGCACGAACAGGGTACGTGAGTACAACCGCCGGCGTTTCTAAGTGAACATAGAAAGAAATTTACACATACAATCGACGTAAATAATCAAAAGGTCGTAATATACAAAAATAGCCCTTAGTATGTAACGCAGTAAAAATATAGTGATAAAATCTGCAAAATCAGTTATTAATCGCACAGGACACGTAAATTCTTACTTGAATCTTATGACTTTCTTTAAATCTTAGTTTGATTTCCTTGATATATTTTGGTTCATTACATCTGGAGGCTTGCAGCTTTAAACGAATGTGCTAAATATATTCTGTGTTTCTCTTATTTCACAGCCTGTATTCAACATAGAGTACGTGAACAGCAAGCACGTCTCCTCGGACATGAAAAGGAAATGTACAGATCATCACCCTCTTGGTATGAGTACACAGTTTAAGCTGTGGGACGTCACAGCATGGGTGTACAACTGCCCTGGCCAGTAAACGTAATACAGTTGTAGCTCAGGTTTATAGTTGATAAAAAATATATCAAGTTTGAGATATTAAAGAGTGATAAGTGATACTGAATATTTGTTTTCATCACATCATTAAAATATGTTTTAGTTTATCTTAGTACTTTGCTTAATAAAGTAAACCATTTTAGGAGAGAACTTGCAATATTGATAGTCTCTCATAATGCCATTTTTATATATACATGTATGTACCTACACTTCATATAAGAAATTTCCATTCAAAGAAAGCATGTATTGGACTTCTGTATTGATGATATTGATCAAAGTAATAAAGTAAAACTTATCTATTTGTGATCTTTTTGAATAATATATAATCATTGTAGTGATCATTTTAACAAATCACATGTTATAGAGTGATCATTTTAAGAGTGATCATTGTTTTAAAGTATTACATATTATAGTGATCATTTTAAATAGTTACATTTTATTAAAGTGATCTTTTTGAACAATTACATATTAAAGTGATCTTTTTGAAAAATTACATATTAAAGTGATCATCATTCTCAAAAGTTACATATTATTAGAGTGATCATTTTGAACAATTACATATTATAGTGATCATCATTTTAAATAGTTACATGTATATTATTAGAGTGATCATTTTGAACAATTACACATTATAGTGATCACCATTTTAAATAATTACATATGATCATGTAATCACTTTAATTCATTACATATAATAAACTTGCTTATGACAGAACTTTTTCTCTTTAAAATATGTCATCGAATCTGCTCTAAAAATGCTCAAGTAAAAGAAAAGATGTGTTTTAAAGGAACTCCACTGAGGTCCAAAGGCCTAAAAATATAAAATTTGAAAATCCTACAAAGATCAAGTGAAGTATTTAAAATAGAAAATCTACAAATGATAATAAAAAAAAAATATACTCAGAACTAAATCGGAAATCGATTTTTACACGATTCTGATCAGTATTTGAGTGAAAAGCGTTGCAATGCTTTTCATTTGATGTTATTTTGCATAATTTGAGTGCTTATTCTGGGGTTGAGAGAATGGCCTGAAAATTTGCACACAAGATATTGATCCATACCTACATCAACTGGTACACAAATCTGGAAAAATATTTCAATCTGCAGTGGAGTCCCTTTAATTATGAAAGCTGGTAGGAAATAACAACTCCCAACTAAAATTATTTGAGCCGTGTCACAACAAAACCAACATAATGGGTTTGCGACAAGCATGGACCCAGACCAGCCTGCACATCCGCGCAGTCTGATCAGGATCCATGCTGTTCGCTTACCAATTCTATTACAAGTAGAGAAACTGACAGCGAACAGCATGGATCCTGATCAGACTGCGCGGATGCGCAGGCTGGTCTGGATCCATGCTGGTCGCAAACCCATTATGTTGGTTTTGTCATGACACGGCTCAATTTTTTGTCCTCAGTAGTAGTCTTACTAGGTTGGTATATGTTAAAAGCTTGAATGTGACATCAGATTGCAGTAAAAATTGGACTTTGACCCAAGCAGCAAAAAGTAATGAAAGAGAACTAAATACATTTTCTGAAATTTATATATTATAATTGTGACAAAATTGTACAAAATATAACAATACAATGAGCAAAATATTTCATGAAACAACACCAGTAATACAGATTAAATATACAAATTGATAACCGATTCATAACCTTTTTATTAATTGTTAATACTGCCTTGTTTCAGATATTAAAATAATCACTGTACATCCCTTGGAAAGAGTTGGGATTAAGTTTTGTAAATCACTATACAAATAATACTCTGAGATAGTGTGAGTATGGTTTGTTTACTCTCCCCACCTGAAGGAATCATATGTTCAAGCATAAATTCTGAGATATAGAAAATACATGGTTGATGTCGGGATGGAGAAGGTTTATCCGGTGAGCGAGAAAGTGTATCTTGGCGAGCTTTAGCGAGCCAAGATTCACTTTCGCAGCGAACCGGATAAATCTTCTCCATCCCGACATCAACCATGTATTTGATTTATCCTGCTTTTTAATCATGTTTTTAGAATAATTAAATGGTTAAATTCTTACTTTTCCCGATAAAATAACATCTAAATGTAGTTTTGTTGTGCTGCTAAACATGTGACGTCATCATGTGACGTAATGACTGGAGATAGATAAGTTTATCCGGCAAGGCTTTATCCAGCTGATGATATAGATAGTCCAAGAAATTTGTGAAAAAATTGTGCACCTTCTGTGAAAAGCATGAAACTTGGCATGGTGTCAAGGAATGGTATTTCAAGTTATTTCAGCCTGGGATCCACTTTTTAAAAATCCAAGATGGCCGCCAAAATCCAAGATGGCCGCCAAAATGTAAAATGTACACAGGTCATGTCAAAATGAAGTTATTTATGACTAGAAAATGAAATAAATTGACATTATAGGTCAAAAATAGTAATTTTCTGGAAAATTGCTTAAGTAGCATTGGTAGAAAATTCAATATGGCTTCAAAATCCAATATGGCTGTCATTAAATGATGATATATTTTGACAAATTTCTATAATAAAGGTAATTTGTATCATCAACACTTTTAATACATGAAACAAACTAAAAAAAGAGGTATTCCTGCATAAAACTGCATATACAGATGTACATTTACAGAGAAAAAAACTTGCATTTATGGATAACCATGCGAGCACATTATTTAGCTTGATATTTCAAAGAATAGGGAGCAAGTGATATTGTACACCAAAGGCGTCAGCTTTACAAGTTTTTCATGCAAGTTGGTTTTGTGAAAAAATCATGATGCAATACGTTAAACCCTATTACACTTATTTTTTAGCATAATATAAGGTCACCGTTAAAGGTCAATAACTCTATCATGGATTTTGACAGAATTATGTCCCTTTTGAATATAGAGAATTCTTCATAATCTAGGTTCTTGTTTAGCTATAAAGCACCGAGAACAGGCTAACACTTTATGATGTCCTACCAATAGCTCTTGTCAATGTGCATGATTCTGATACCATGCAAAGCCGCTGATTTTAATAATGATCCCCAGTTACCTTGTTATCAAAACATAACACACAAAAATCAAAGTTAAAATCAATACAAAACTAGTTTCTTTATGCGGAAAACAACATATCGTAGAATCACCGAAACAGAATGACTAATACATTTTTTTGTGCATCAACATCTACAGAAATTGAAACCTGAGCCCATAGAATGAGGGCTCAGAATGCGTCTTCAAGCTTCTGTAGATGTTAATGCATGAAAAATGTGAATTAATCCTCTATTGTATTGTATATTTTAGTGCACACAATTCCTTAGCTTATTTGAACCAAATGTTTAGTATGATTTATACTAGTAAGTGTCAGAGACAGAAGGGTTTCTTCTCCTGTCAATCTTTTAATAAATTTAGTTTGCACCATCCTTGTGATCGTCTTACTGCAGCTGTGAGTTCTTTTTCATTAGTAATTTAAGCAGCATATATTTTGTGTCATACATAATGGAATCAGACTCTTATTATGTCATTATTTTGGCAAGGTCTTATGAATAAACAACAAAAACAGAATGAAATTGAACAAAAATATCTTGGGTTTTTCTGTAATCAAACTTAAGTGTTTGACATTATTACGATAAGTAATTCGTGACTTTATATGAGATCAAGTTAAGACTTTTGCAGCTCTTTCTATTTGATAATTTTGATATGAGATTCCAATTTTAAGATTGAGATACTAACTTACTGACTTACTGCGAATTTCGGGGCTGCATTTCAGGGGCAACGCTCTTAAATTACTTGTTAATTTCTCCCTCTTATATTTTAAAGCAGTTGAAATGCCTGATTAAGCCTTACATAATCATATGTATTTTCTGATATTACAGTATAATAGTTGATTTATAATCTCAGTTGTTTGTTGTTGTTTTTTTGTATTTCAAAAACAATGGAAACTCTTTAACAAATTATAAATTGTTTACTTAGATTAAATAATTTCTGTTTGGTTTCCACAACTGTCAAAGGACTGTACACAAGAACTAGTGAAATCATGCCGAATTTAGCTTAACTCATGAGGTTGTCATTTATTTCAGCTTTTTTTTTTTTTAATTTACTCCTAGAATCACAACAACAATGAAACAATGGACCTTTAACTTGACAGACATTCAGTACTAGATCAATAGGTGTTAATTATAGATAATTGACTAAAGTTTTCTTGTTTATACTGATTAGTATTAGTTGATAACACTTTAAACATTACCTTGCTTCAGTTAGTATAAAAGCGAACCTGATGTACAACTGTTGAAATATCATTATTTCTAACATTTTCAGCAATTTATCCACAATTTTTTTAAGAACTGTCACTTTGACTTTGAACATAAACTACTTCAAGTAGTCTTGGGTTACGTTTTACTTTTTATTCTTATCAAAATACAAATTACAGAGTCTAGAATTCTCTGAAATTATTATTATGAAGTGTTTTCTTTTTAGGGAAAATGACATAGCTGTTGGTAAAAATATACAAACATTTCTATACCATTCCTTTAGCACTTGCACAATGACCCAATAGGAGGTCAGCTACATAATATTATATCATTGGAATAAGGCTCAGCTTAGTTTGATTGCAAGTTGCTTGAACTTGAAAATTACCTAAAATAGCAAAGAGATTTTTATTCAGAGCAGATAATGAAATTATGAGATAGTTTTAACGTCCATTTTTGTTTTAAATATTCTTTTGTTTCTTTTGAGTTTTCGTAAATCAAGTAAAAAGAAATCTGAGCAATTTAATTATGAGCATGTTTTAATATGAATCGGATGCTTTAAAACAGTTTAATAACTAAATGGGTTTTTGTCACAAAAACATGTCTCCAAAACTATGTATGGTCACTCATGTGAAGTTTCATTGAAATCCCACCAGTAACTTGACCTGTGAAAGCCGGACAATATCTTTTTATTTTAGCTCCGACGACCATTTTGTGCAGCGAAAGCGAACTGTGCTGGTGGTGTGTGTGCACAACTAGGGATATTTCTGCTCTCTCCTGTAAAGTTTGGTTGATATTCAACCAGTAGTTTGACCCAGTTTAGGCCGGGCAAGATATTTCTGCTCTGGTGGCCATTTTGTGCAGCGAAGCGGAATGTGACGGTGATGTCCATAACTTGGATGGTACTGATTAGGGGGCCTCCGTGGCCGAGTGGTTAAAGTCGCTGACTTGAGATCACAGGTCCCTCACCGCTGTAGGTTCAAACCTCACTCAAGTCGAAATCTTTCATGTGAGGAAGCCATCCAGCTGGCATACGGAAGGTCGGTGGTTCTATCCAGGTGCCCGCTCGTGCCTGAAATAATGCCCGGAACACCCGGGGTCTTCCTCCACCAATAAAGCTGGAAAAAATCGACGAAAAATCTCGGCGGGACAGGTACTGATTACTCCTGTAAAGTTAAGTTGAAATCCGACCTGTAGTTTGACCTGTGAAGGATGGACAAGCTTAATGCGGTCGAACGGACAGACAGACAGACGGCGAAGGCAAATACAATACGTCTTTCATGCTGGTATGGTTAAAAAACATGTAATATAATGTATTTGTGCTATTTTATACTTATTTGAAAATGATTACAGCTGGTAAGCTAACATATTCTGAAAAAATTCAACATGGTGGCCATCTTGGATTTAGGCAAGCATGTTGGATATGCAAAATCTAGATCCAAGGCTTGAATATAAATAAATATGCAGTGCCATAATTTTAAATTAGTCTTATTTTATACTGTTCTGTAATGACGACAACAGCTGAAAACTATTACATTCTGCAAAATTTTAATTTGGCGGCCATCTTGGATTTTGGCAGCCATCTTGGATTTGCACAACCTGGAATCCGAGGCTTGAAAATATAAAAATTTGTAATATAAATAAAGTGGTGCTATTTCATACTGACCTGTAAAGAATAAAGCTGAAAAACTTTAATATTTTGAAAAATGAAAATAAATGGCGGCCATCTTGGATTTTGGCGGCCATTTTGGATTTGCACAACCTGGATCAGAGGCCTGAATATAAATTAATCTGTAATATAATGAACTGATGCTTTATTACTATTCTAGGTATGACTACAGCTGAAATACCCAAATATTCTGAAAATTTTAATATATGGCGGCCATCTTGGATTTTGGCGGCCATATTGGATTTTTAAAAAGTGGATCCCAGGCTAAAATGAATTGAAATACTATTTCCTGCCACCATGCCAAGTTTCATGCTTTTCACAAGAGGTGCACAATTCACCCTATTTTATGCACGGATTTCTTGGACTAAGACGGTAGCAGGATAAATAACAGTCAGACTTAAGTCCGATCAGACATCTGTACACGTATATTCAGACATCAGTATATTCAGACATCAGCAAATTCAGATATGCGCACATTCAGGCCTTAGTCCATTCAGACATCAGTATATTCAGACACTAGTGTATCAGTATATTCAAACTGTGGGGATGTAGGGGATGTACAGGTTTGTCTGGCTTTATCCAAGTGACCAAATATTATTAACTTTTGGTTTACAGAAAGATAATGATTGAGAATTCAACTAACACATAATTTTAAATAACAAATTATTTGTTGATAGTCTCATCAGGTTCCTAAGTAAGAAAGCAATACAGAACAAATATGGAATGATGGATTTCGTTGTAACTAAGGCAATAAACTAACTGCACCAAAAAACAATAAATTCCTCTGTTTAGAAAAAATCAAAATGTAAACAAAACAAATGGCACTACACTACAAAAGGACTGAAGCACAAAAAAACAACAAAGTTATCAATCAATATATTGTAAGACAATTTTTTTTATGTATTTTGTCTCCCTTGTACCTACAGTAATGTTCTTAGCTGCCAATTTTCCTTACCGCTTTTTCATAATCCTTTTTTTTACAAAACATGTATCAATCTCATTAAAATCATATCCTAACTGTCGCTCCATGTAATTTAAAACACTTTTACAAGTTTGTTGTAGTTTTCGGTCTTCTGGCCTTTTTCAGCGGCAGCCTTTGTAATGTTTTACCCTGTAGGTGAAAAGCTAGCTCAACACCAAGAGTGGTTTATCCCCTTATATATATACCTACATGTTAATTCACCACCTTTAGTTTTTGCATATTGTAATCTTGATTATGAATATTATGACTTTGTTTGTTTGTTTGTTTGTTTCATTTTACGCCTTTATCCAACATTATTTCAGTCATATAGGCGGGTAGTTTCCTAACCATCGTTCCTGGAGAGTTACACCAGTACTAGACAACCTTCCTCCGCGCTAAACTACCAAAGCATCTCCCGGGGATCGAACCCACGCCAGAGAGGTAACTGGATTAGAAGTCATCGACTCTAACCCCTCGACCACAGAGGCGGTATGAATTTTATGACGTTCTACCTACATTGTTACACCTTATTCAGCAGCATTTAAGGAGGTTTTCGGGAGTTTTCATATAGACATATAGGCAAAATTAAAACTGTTCAATAGAATTTCTTTCAACTTGGCATGTTGTTAGAATATGATAACAGAAACATTTTAAATGGAAAAAAATTGGGGTCACCGTTCTCATTGCATAATTGCACTTTATTATCTAACATTGCAAATAAGATACAATATTTAACTAGCTTGGCTGAATACCTATTACAAAAATAAACTGATTTGTTCAAAAGCAAACTTCTAAGAACAGAATATTTATATTTTTAGGAACAACACAAAAATATTAACAATACAAAATATGTTATCAACAAAGGACAAAACAACACAGGTTTCTAATCACACATATAATTCAAATCTACAAAAAAATGAAATAAAAAAACTGCTGATGAAAAAAAAGAGAACAATATTGAAAAATATGCACCTGTTAACTATGCTCATTATCAAATGAACAGGAACTTAAAGAGTGTAGGACAAAAGCCCTCCCGGACAAAAGCCGTCCAAAAATTACCAGGATTTTTGTCAATTTCTCAAACTCAAATGTTGTAAAATAGCCAAAATACATAAAATTCGAATTTCTTACTTAAATCAGCTGGGGCACTTAAACAGCCAATATGCAAATGAGAATTAAGAAATATTCTCAGAAATAAATTTCTGAAATATGTGAATACATTACAAAAAAGTCTATTGAACACATCATAAAAAGTCTGTTACAGGTCAATGAAATCTTCCTTCAAATGGATTAACTTTATAATTACTCACATGATTTCTCAAAACTATTTCAATCAGGCCACACAACTGAATATACAAATAAAACCATATTCAGCAAATAATGACAGCAAAAGTTACAAATGTAACTTATCAGATCAAAACTATAATTGTCAATAGTAATAAACATGGTATTCCATTCTTAGAAAGGAAATGTGTAAAATTGAATTTGTTTTAGATACATGTAGCATGTAATACAATACATGTAGCATGTAATACAATACATGTAGCATGTAATTCAATACATGTAGCATGTGATACAATACATGTAGCATGTAATTCAATACATGTAGCATGTAATACAATACATGTAGCATGTAATACAATACATGTAGCATGTAATTCAATACATGGAACATGTAATACAATACATGTAGCATGTAATACAATATAACGATATGCTTCACAAATAAAACACACCATATTATTATAATTCAAAGGGTATGAAATAAAATGAGTTACATAATTTTGTCTATTTCTAATATATTGCCTGTTATCACATGCTTTTCGATGGTTTATCGAAATGTATCAGTGAAATATAAAGCTGAATTTTCACCGTTTGAAACAGCGAAAATATCAATTTGATATTTTTCACTGTTTTGAATTTAAGCCTGTTACGTTGTTGCAGTGAAATACCAGCTTGCACAGTACTGAAAACTAACTTAATGACATGATATCGTAAATGACGTCACGTTGTATTATTATTTGATGCGCTTTTCATTTAGTTTTAGGTTAAAATGTTTTTTTTAAATGTTTCTTTGCATATAATAAAAAGAAAATTTGTTTACTTAAGTGAAACACCAAAAGTTCATATTTAGCGTGGCTGTGCCTTTTGGTGCTCGTTCCGTGAAATATATTATCATAACTGAACTAATCAAATAACATCTTTTTGCTGGTAATCACAGGCTGATCTGGCTATAACCTGATAGTTCATCCCCCAAAATTAACTATCTGGATACCTTATACAATATATATAATAATCAATGTCCATATCAATGTCTTTTATTGGTATCACAGAATTACAGTCTGATTTTCTCCTCAATCATTACTTAATTCAGAAAAGGAAATGTACAAACTTGTACAACATGAGCTGTGAACCTGTGTGATGGACAGTACACTGAGCTATAATTATCAGTGTTGAATAATAAAACTAGGGTGATTCAGGAATGTTTAAAGTTCACAAATGGCTACAGTTAAGTCAAAATCCATGTCATACTAGTAGTTCTTGATCAAGTGACCTATAATTATAATCCCAAGTACATGTATGCACCTTTGACAGAACGTTCAGCAGTTTATTGAGATAAGAAGTTACACATAATACCTAAACAGTTAATGCATTAACACAGGCGTGACCTGGATAATGCCACCTTTGATTGAATAGTTGAGCTAACAACTCCATAAAATCCACAAATATTTCCAATTTATCAAGGAGATATCAAAAACTTATATATTTTGATCTTGTAAGCTCATTATCTCAGTTACCTTTTCCCTCTCATCTCATAATTTAACCCTTACCACCCTAAATATCTAAAATGGACTTGTCCATCTTTCATTCAGGACATAACCATTCATCATTTCAAGAGAACATTTCATAAAATGTAGAAACTAATAGCAAAACAGTGCAGACTGTGATCAGACAGCATGAATCTGGCCAGTTGATCGCCAGTCTGCACTGATTGCACGGACAGAATTAGTTGAAAGTATACAGGTTTGGTCGTCGCGTAGCAAGAAAACCATAGTTACTGTACAATAATCTAGATACACAATTACACATCAGATGTGCTGACAAAGGCATTGACAAATTCAATTCTCTTTATATAATTATCTAAATGCGATTTTGTTCATATTACCTGAAAACGACTTTTAACTTTAAATTACAAAAAAAATTGACTAGACTTTCTGCAATGGTATCAAGTCTTCCCAACAATATCCTTCCTTTTAGCTTTGGTTTTAGTCTTTTTACTTTCGTCATTTTTCTGATCACTTTCTGAATCGTTTCCTTCACTTAATTTATCCTTGTCTATATCATCATTCACAGAATCGTCATTTTTCTCTTTTTCATCTTTATCATCAGTATCACTTGCTTTCTTCCTGCTTAGCAATTTTTTAAGCTTTTGTAAAGGGTTGTCTTTTTTCTTGTCTGGGTCCATGACAACAAATCTCCGTGTTGTGAGATTGTGCAGGGAACCGAATGCTATGGCGACCACCGTGCACGCCAAACATATGACGTTGTACGGCATACTAAAGTCTGGCGTCGGCAGTGAGACGAGCAAACTCTCTGTGTGAATCCTCAGAAAAAAATCACTCGACTTGTCTATCATACTGTAACGAAAGAATAGGAAAATTAGATATTTCCTGTAAAAACCAATTAGATATATGCCTAAAAAATAAATTTCAAATGGTATTAATATGGTTTTCAGATTACTTTACTTTTCATTCTACAATCTTACTCAAAATCATTTTAAAAAACAAACAAATAAAAATATGGAAGGCAAAATGACAATAATTTGTCTGAGATTTCTTTCTACAAAATCAGAATTCTTTTTAGTTCAGAGAGAGTTACTAAAATTAAATTTGTGAAATATAAAATTTGCTTGCTTGTCTAAATTTTGTGCTGACTTCAACACATTTTTTTTTATAACTCGGCAGTCAGACCACCTAACCTGTTTTCCTGGATAACTAACCAGTCACTAGAACTATCACTTAATGTGATTAATACCCCCGCAAGACTGCTTTGAAAATGAGGATGTTACTAGTCACTAGTAACATAAAACCTTGCAAAAGAATTAAAATACAGTTATGGTTGTTGGTAATAAAAGATAGTTATGGTTCTTGTATGTTGCATTTCCTTTTAATGTGGTTGACTATTGATGAAGTTTTATTGAATTACTCTGTAATAAGTCCAGAAAGAGTTAGCTTTATAAACACTGCACTTCCCCTCATTGAGCTTGACCATTGTATGAAGTTGAATTAAACATTAGATCCGGACAAGGAAAAAAAACAAAAGGCAATAACTCTACAAATACTGAAGATTGAGTTATGGTTATTGTACACTTCCTCTCATTGCCCTTTATCATTGTATGAAGTTGTATTGAATTTCAACTACTAGTTTTCAAGGTATGCACTGGACAAAAAAGTAAACAAAGGGCAATAACTGTAATTTGTCCAAATAAAGTTATGGTTCTTGTGCACTGCACTTCATCTCACTGCCCTTGACCATTGTATGAAGTTTCATTGAATTCAAACCATTAATTTTCAAGTTATGCACAGGACAATAAAAAGTAACAAAGGGCAAAACTCTTAAATGAGTCAAGAAAGAATTATGGTTTCTGTACACTGCACTTCCTCTAAATGTGCTTGATCATTGTATGAAGTTGTATTGAATTCCAACCATTAGTCTTCATGTAATGCTCTGGACAAAAAAAAGCAATGGAAAAGTAACAAAGGGCAATAACTCTGTAATTAGTCAAGATAGAGTTATGGTTCTAGTGCACTGCACTTCCTTTCAATGGGCTTGATCATTGTATGAAGTTATATTGAAATCCAATCATTAGTCTTCAAGTTATGGTACGGACATAAGAATGCAATGGAAAAGTAACAAAGGGCAATAACTCTGTAATTTCTTTAGATAGAGTTATGATTTTCTTATGCACTGCACTTCCCCTTATTGTGCTTGACCATTGTATGAAGTTGTTTTGAATTCCAACCAGTAGTTTTCAAGTTATGCTACGGACAAGGAAAAGTAACAAAGGGCAATAACTCTGTAATTAGTCAAGATAGAGTTATGGTTCTAGTGCAATGCACTTCCCCTTATTGTGCTTGACCATTGTGTGAAGTTGTTTTGAATTCCAATCATTAGTCTTCAAGTTATGCTCCGGACAAGGAAAATGCAACAGACCGCTGGACCGACCAACCGACCGACCGCCGAGTGACTCCTATAAACCCCCCAAACTTCGTTTCGGGGGTATAATTACCAATTTCTCCATTAGTAACCCGAGTAGAACCACCGACGTTCATTAGGTTGCTGGATAGCTTTCTCACATGAAAGAGTCTGAAGAGACACTTGCACAGCTTGAACCTACAGTGGTGAGGGGCAAGTGATTTGTAGTCAATGACCTTAACCACTCGGCCACATACGTCCCTTGTCTAGCTCTTGGATTGAACCATCAAACCCTGGATTATTAATCCAATTATCTCCCTAATGAGCCAAGCTGGGAGACTGTGAAATATAAAGAAATCTTATTCTGGTTTGAAAGCTTCCAATAATGACATGTGTAAAAACAGAAAATATAGCCCTCAAATGTAAAGCGACTATTAAATTACATCTTTAAGCATGTAAATATAACCTCTTCCTTCTTGTTTAATTATAATAACTTCTTGAAAGTAAGTTTACCTTTCTTCAAATGTTGAAGAATTTTGAGGCACTGCAGTGAACTGTTGCCCACTGGGTAATATGGTTGATATAATAGCAGAATTAACATAAAACCCATGGTTAGCATCCGGAGGGTATTCGGTCCACTTGAGGAAAGCTCGATCAAACTCCATGCTGATCTTTGTTACTGACAAAGCACGTAGCCTGAACACTAATTCAAGTTGGTATGGACGACTTCTGTCCTTGCCAGGGATAAAATGTGTCTTATCTGAAGGTAAAAAGTCCAGTAAATCACTCAATAAAATAATAATTTTTACAACTCAAATCATCTTTTTATTTCATATAAGTTAATATTTGTGACACATATTTTGGTTAAAGTACCTGTTTGTTTTAACATCATAGTAAAACTTTGTAACAATAGTGAACTGTTCAAGCATTTTATACCAGTAGGAATTTAGGAAATCATTTCTCCACCAGTAAGCAACAACTTCTATACACATCAATGATGGAAACAAATTTTCAAATTTATCACAGCAACTTTAAATAGCCAGTACATGTAATACATTTGTGCATATGCACAGGCCTTGATCTCCAGCATTTCAACATGGCTTTCATTAAGTTTCAAAATTTGGTTGTCAGACTGCAAAATATTTGACACTGGAAGTCAGATAATAATTGGCGAAAAGATGGAAATGCATGAATTTTGAAAGTCAAAAGCCAAAATCATAAGTCAATGACTCCCAAATTCCCAATAAAGGAAGTCAAGAATCAATATCATAATAGTAAAGTCACTGTCCAGATTTTACAACTATACAATACAAGGCTCAATTTGTGTTTTTATTGAGCTCAAATTAATAAACAGTATATTTTGTTGCTGTTTAGAAAAGAGTAGGGCCAGGAATTATATTCGAATATTCGCAACACTACCGAATATTCGAACATTGAAAAACGAATACGAATATTCGGAAAAAAAAAATGTTTTAATTGTTTTGTTTTTACTTTCAAATTTCAATTAAGATCGTAAATTAAACCCTTGACCTTCACTTGACCAGGTGTTCATATGTTTGTATAACGCGTGTCAACGATTATCGCAAATTAACTGTGAAAATTTGGGCTATAGTTACCTATAGTTGCACCCGTTTCACAGTTAGCAATTTACCTGTTAAAGAGTTTATAATGTATTTTTTCCGATTTTAATTAACTTATTTTATTGTTTTCTGTGCTATAATCTTTCTGATCAATCAATAATTGTCTTAAATTTTGTAAAGAAGAATAAACCGTTATGTTTTAATCGGTGCGTTATGAAAGCATGAGAAGTGTCTATATTCCGTCTGAAGATATTTTATTCCGTAGAAATTAGACTCCATGTTATATTTACTGTGATATAGCGATTTAATTTTATCTTAAGAATGTTTTAAACCTTATCTGAAATTATAAATAAATAAAACAATTATTTAATACAAGGTTTAGATTCAAAATAATTAGATATGTGTTATTGGGGCTAAGAGGCTATGATGATAACTGGCAGTCATGTGACCTACTGTTAATAAGACAAATGATCAGCCGTCGGATTAACCGAACAAAAACACTAAACTTATGAATTTATTTCAAAAGAAAATATGTATATATATCTATTTACAATAAATAAAATAAAAAACTTTGACATAGTAATAAAGGTCTTTTTGATCGCCATATTCCAAACAAATTAAACAAGAGCCCGGTTTGAGCCGGGTGATGCTCCCCACACAGGAAAGTACACATCTTGTAGTTTCAGAGTTATCTCCCTTGAAAAAGTTCAAAGTGCAATAAATCCAAAATAAGGCAAGGCAGAGTTATTGTTCTTTGCACTGCACTTCTAATCAATGCAATCTATCAACCTACAAAGTTTCATGTTGATATCTCTTATGGTTTCCGAATTATATCCCCGACAATGTTCAAAATGTAAAAATGAACAAAGGGCAATAACTATAAAATTTGGCAAGGCGGAGTTCAAGTTCTTGTGCACTGCACATCTACCCATTGAGATCCATCTACCTACAAAGTTTCATGTTGATATCTCTTGTACTTTTAGAGTTATTTCCCGGACAAGATTTTTTTAAAAGGGGAGATAATTCAAAAATTGGGCAAAACAGAGTTATGTTTTTTTTGTACTGCACTTTTACTCAACTTTCTACCAACAAAGTTTCATGTTGATATATCTTATAATTTTAGAGTAATTTCCCAGACAAAATTCAAAAAATAAAATTTAACAAAGGGCAATAACTCGAGAATTAGGCAAGGCAGAGTTATGATTCTTGTACACTGCACATCTACCCATTGTGATATATCTAGCTACAAAGTTTCACGTTGATAAATCTTATAGTTTTACAGCTATGTCCTAGACAAGAATTTTCTAAAAGGGGAGATTATTCAAAAATGAGGCTTAACAGAGTTATGGTTCTTTTGCACTGCACTTCTACTCAATGAGATCTATCTACCTACAATGTTTCATCTTGATACCTCTTATAGTTTTAGAGCTATGTTTCGGACAAAGTTCAAAGTGTTAAAATAAACAAAGGGCAATAACTCCAAAATTAGGCAAAATAGAGTTATGGTTCTTGTGCATTGCACATCTACCCATTGAGATCTATTCACCTACAAAGTTTCATGTTGATATCTCTTATAGTGTTAGAGTTATGTCCCGGACCAGATATTTGTATAAGGGGAGATAATTCAACAAGAGCTGTCACAGGAGACAGCAAAGCTCGACTAATAAAATACTGGACGCAGTAAGGAAGACAAAACTATGAAAGAAAAATCAATTATGTATAATTATGTTTTAATTTATAGTAAAAAAATAACATTGTTAACATAAATTCCAAGATTAAAGGGAATAATTCTAGCAATAGTCTCGCTAGAGTTATGAACCTTGTCACACAACATGTGTGTAATGATAAGATATATATATTTGAAGTTTGAAGTAGATACCTTAAAAAGTAAAGAAGTTATAAAATTTCTTACACAAAAAATAGAAAATCCTAAGTTCACTGAGAGATAAATCTGTAAATATTGCTTCAAGAGTTATGAACATTGTCACTAAAATGTAATTGATGATAAGGAATAAGTATTTGAAGTTTGAGGAAGTACCTTTAAAACAAAAAAGTCATAGTAAAAAATAACATTTTTCTTGTAAAAAAATCTAAGTTTATGGGGAGATAATTCTTGCAATATTGGTGCTAGAGTTATGAACCTTGTCACATAAGATGTGGATGATGATTAGGTACATATATTTGAAGAATGAAATTGATCCCTTAAGAAATAAAGAAGTAACAGTAAACAAGAGCCATGTCAACATGGCCATCCCCCGCCGAATGTGTTTGCTCATTGGAAGAATGTAGTAGAGCGGAATAATTCCATTTTAAGAGGTCTTTTGGTAATGAAAACTGATGGCTATAGTGATTACAGATTTGAAACCTATGTGAATACTGATGGCTGAAAATAACAAAGGGCAATTACTGAAAAATAATGCAGGGTAGGTTATCATTCTTGTGGTGCTGCATCCCTCCTCAGTAAAATCTATCCACCTATGAAGTTTCAAGTTGATACCTCAAATACTTTTTGAGAAAAAAATTGAATTGAAAAATTAAGTATGAAAAAGACACAAGGGGCAATAACTCAAAAAATTATAAAAGGTAGAGTTATCATTCTTGTGCAGTGCACACCTCCTGAGTGAGATCTATGCACCTATGAAGTTTCATTTTGATATATCAAAGGCTTTTTGAGTTATGCTCTGGACAAAAATTAATTTTGAAAAATAACAAAGGGCAATAACTCAAAAATAATGCAGGGTAGAGTTATCATTCTTCAGCACTGCACTCCTCCTCAATGAGATCCATCCACCTTTGAAGTTTCAAGTTGATACCTCAAATACTTTTTGAGATAAGCTCTGGACAAAATAGCATGAAAAAAAAGGGCAATAACTCAAAAATTGTATAGGGAAGAGTTATCATTCTTTCACACAACATTCCTCCTCAATAAGATCTATCCACCTATGACATTTCATGTTGATATCTCAAACACTTTTTGAGTTATGCTCCACTCAGGTGAAAAATTAGGTATGAAAAATAACAAAGGGCAATAACTCAAAAATTATGAAAGGTAGAGTTATCATTCTTGTGCACTGCACACCTCCTGAGTGAGATCTATGCAACTATGAAGTTTCATGTTAATATCTCATAGGCTTTTGGAGTTATGCCCTGGACAAAAATCAATTTTGAAAAATAACAAAGGGCAATAACTCAAAAATCATGCAAGGTAGAGTTATCATTCTTGTGCACTGCACTCCTCCTCAATGAGGTCTATCCACCTATGAAGTTTCAAGTTGATAACTCAAATACTTTTAGAGATATGCTCCGGACAAAAATGTCGGACGAAAGGACGGACGGACGGACGGAAGGAAGGACGGAAGGTCGGACGGACGGAGACTATTTCTATATCCTCCGCCGAAATTTTTCGGCGGGGGATAAAAATAGTATTTTTTAAGGAAAACTCTAAGTTCAAGGGGAGATTAATCTGAAAATATTGGTGTATGAGTTATGAACCTTGTCACATAAGATGTGGTTGATGATAAGGAACATATATTTGAAGTATGTAGTTTATCCCTTAAGAAATAAAGAAGTAACCGTAAACAAGAAAAATATTACATACATTCGTATGTAATATAGGTACGATTGCATACTACTTTTTGTGAAGACTTTTTATGCTTGCTGCATTATAGGTGTAATGTAAAATGAACAAACATGTCATGAGATATTTTATATCTTTAAACATTTTCATGGAATGTAATTAATGTATCATCATATTAAAGTTGCATGCCTTCAGATGAGGAAAATAATGTCAAGGAAATCAAAATATGAAAAGAAAATTCACGGTCAATTGACTGCTTTAAGCATAATCACAGAATAAAATTACAGGAAATTAAAAACCTTTTTAATACACTAAAGGTAGAATTACATCGCAGATGTGAGATATGATTATTTATTCATATTAACATCATTATTGGTTATATATTGATAAAAAAAACCCGAAAGACACAGTTTGTAAATATTTATTACAATAAAATATGAAACTAGAAATGTGTCATCATGCCACGGATGCCCCCGCATGCAGCCAAAATTTCAGATGTTATAATATTTAGTTCCAAATTTGTTTGCACAAATTATTTTTTTCATTTTAAGTTCAAAGCCCTTAAAACTTTTCAATGTTAACACAAACCATTTCCATACAATGTTCAAGGCACTGAAATTATTCGGTCTTAACCTTTTGAAAATAGCATATTTCATATTTGTAGCCAAAATAATGGCTACATACATTTCCACAAAAGTATGAGTGCTGAAACTGAAAGTTCAAAATTTTTCCAACATTCAAGAAAGATAAGTTTGTCAAAAATCATTGAACCTAGACCAAATTCAAACTTAAACTGCTTATTCCTAAGATGTATCTATATTATTTTCAAAGTGAAAGGGACATAACTCTGCCAAAAATCATTGAACCATGACCAAATTCGAACTTGACCTGGGCATTCCAAAATCATATCCATATGTCAAATTTGAGTTGAATGTGTTGTATCGGTGGGGAGATAATAAACAGAAACTGAAAATTTCATATTATTTTCAAAGTGAAAGGTGCCTAACTCTGCCAAAAATCATCGAACCATGACCAAATTCCAACTTGACCTGCGCATTCCTTTGACATATCCATATGTCAATTTTGAGTTGAATATGTAACACTGTTGGGTTGATAATGAACGGAAACTGAAAATTTCATGTTATTTTCAAAGTGAAAGGGGCATAACTCTGCCAAAAATCATCGAACCATGACCAAATTCGAATTTTACCTGTATTTTATCATGAATTATCCATAAGTCAAATTTAAGTTGAATGTGTGGTACCGTTGGGGAGATAATGAACGGAAACTGAAAATTTCATATTATTTTAAAGTAAAAGGGGCATAACTCTGCCAAAAACCATTGAACCACGACCAAATTCGAACTTGACCTGTATTTTCTCATGAAATATCCATATGTCAAATTTGAGTTGAATGTGTGCAACCGTTACTAAGATAATGAACGGAAACTGATGATGACGGAATGACAGTATGACGGAAGGACGGAACAGGGTAACACTATATGCCCCGGCCATTACATGGCGGGGGCATAAAAAGGTATTTTCCATCCTATGTGACGTGCCGAGGTTAGCTATATTTATAATTCCCGCGCTAAGTCTCGGTGGTGCTTGGGATAATCACTTGATACTGTAAATGGCAGCCATTTTACGATACGAAAATGCCTGGCCCTCCTCGGACAGTTTATCCTGCCAAAAAGATATGAAAAAATACTTGCAATTCAAAGTTTGTTTGCTACATTTACTCTTTGCAAACTTTTTCTCTGCCTGACTGTAATAATATTGATGTTTTGCATTGGCTTAAACCATCACTTTATCAATATACATGTGGAGTGAACTAATTTCGTGTTCATTATAATTATGCCGTTAATAGACATATAACAATTTTATTTAAATTTGAATTGATAAAGCAACAATCCCAGAAGCCTTTAAGATAATAACAATCATTGGAAAAAAGTAAATGCATATAAATTGTAAATTTGTGTATGACAACTCACCCCCTAAACAAAACATAATAGACTCAACCAAAACAAGCGTCTGCTTCTTAATCTAACTATGTAGTTGCATGACCATGATTAAAAATAGCAAACCAAATGTAAGAGGTAAACCTATTGTAAAAATAATACTATGACCACAGCAGATTTCATACAGAAAATAGTATTTTTTAAGGAAAATTCTATGTTCAAGGAGAATTAAATCTGAAAATATTGGCGCTAGAGTTATGAACCTTGTCACATAAGATGTGGTTGATGATAAGGAACATATATTTGAAGTTTGAAGTTGATACCTTAAGAAATGACGAAGTTATAGTGAAAAATATTTTACTGCACCAAACTTTAATCTGAAATCTGGACGCGGACGCCGACGCAACCGCCGACGCCGGGGCAAGTAGGACAGCTCTCCATATACTTCGTATAGTCGAGCTAAAAACTAGGCAAAATAGAGTTATGGTTGACACTGCACTCCCCCTCAATACCCTCTACCACTGTATGAAGTTTAAACAAACTAGAACTGCCACTGTCATGGCGTGAATACCCCCGCATACCACTTTGTCAGAATCAACAGTGGCCATTTAGACTTCAAGGACAACTTCCCTGCCAAATCTGAGGTTACTAAGCCAGTGCATTGCTAAGTTATGTATTCTAGATGCTTCAAATGTGAAAATGTCAAAATCAATACACTGCGAACAGGCATTCTTATGCAATTGAGGGGAAAAACTTATTTTTTTGTCAAGGTCTTGTGACCTTTGACCCAGTGACCTCAAAATCAATAGGGGTCACCTGATGGTCATGATCAACCTCTATGCCAAATATGAAGACTGTGGGTCAAAGGAATCTTAAGTTATTGGGCTGACAAGCTTTTTTAGTTAAGGCCCCTGTGACCTTGACCTTTGACCGGGTGACCTCAAAATCAATAGGGGTCATCTACTAATCATGACTAACCTCCATGCCAAATATGAAGACTGTGGGTCAAAGGAATCTAAAGTTATTGGGCGGACAAGCTTTTTGAAGTCAAGGCCCCTGTGACCTTGACCTTTGACCGGGTGACATTAAAATCAATAGGGGTCATCTACTAATCATGACTAACTTCCATGCCAAATATGAAGACTGTGGGTCAAAGGAATCTTAAGTTATTGGGCGGACAAGCTTTTTGAAGTCAAGGCCCCTGTGACCTTGACCTTTGACCCGGTGACCTCAAAATCAAAAGGGGTCATCTACTAATCATGACTAACCTCAATGCCAAATATGAAGACTGTGGGTCAAAGGAATCTTAAGTTATTGGGCGGACAAGCTTTTTGAAGTCAAGGCCCCTGTGACCTTGACCTTTGACCGGGTGACCTCAAAATCAATAGGGGTCATCTACTAATCATGACTAACCTCCATGCCAAATATGAAGACTGTGGGTCAAAGGAATCTTAAGTTATTGGGCGGACAAGAAAAAACCGACAGACGGCCAGATGGCCGGCCGGACAAGCTGATTCCAGTATACCCCCCTTACAACTTTGTTGTGCGGGAGTATTATTATCTAATATATAAATTATGCTACAGACAAGACAACGCACGGACAGACGGAAGGAGGGTAAACCTGATGGTGTAAAGACATTAAACTAAGAACTTAAAAAGTTATGATCAAAGTTGTAGTTTGGGGGACGGCAGCGGCAACATGATTTTTGAAAAAACTCAAGGTAAAAATCTTTAGAACATGTAGAACATTAAAACTTGAGTATATAAGTAAACATTCAAAATACAAGACAGTCAAACCTGTTTATGTCATATACTTTTGAGATATCATAAAACTGTTATAATGTCAGTGAAAATCAAAGCAAAATATACAATGTATGAGTTAACAAACTTTGCTTTGTATCTCCAGATCATTTTTATCTCCAGAACTGTATAATTGAATTGAATTATCAAAGCTAATTTAACAACATTAAACAAAAGCTTTAAAATGAGTTTAAAATAATTCAATATGGTAGCCTTTTAAGACAAGGTTTGACTGTAATGAACACTAATAGAAATGAAATAACCAATAACTATCAATAAAATGCATTTTGTCAAAATTACCAACACTCAAATCTATGTTGCATAACTATAAAACTACACAACATTCAACATACTCGACACAATAGCTGAATGGGCATACGTAAATATTTATATAGAAGATAAGTGTACATTTTTAGAGTTTATAATTATATTCATTTAAAAAAATATGATTTGTGTTTTATTAAATCAGAGTTAAAGTAAGTGTTGAGCCACGACAATCTACCAATTATATCAATTATTTCCTATTCTATATCAATAATGGTAAACGAATATCTTATTAATGAGATATAATCTATATTATCACTCTCCAGAAAACACTGACCAACAAAGCTTACTGTTTATTACATACATGTATATCCCCTTCATTGTGCAATATATTTTCAATTATTAGTGTGAACTATCCCTTTTCTCTGTATTCAATGATGAATGATATACTGTATTTCATCAGTGTGATTTATCACATATCACACTCCTTCTATAAACTACAATGTAATTGTTTCTTCATACAGGTTTTATCATAAATATGATATGTTTTAAAGGGACTCCACTGAGATTTAAAAGTCTAAAAACATAACATTTGAATTTCTTACATAAATGAGCTGGGGCACTTTAAACAGTAATATATGCAAAGATAGTTAAGAAATATACTTTGAAATAAATTGAAAATCGTATTTTTATGCTTTTCTAAGTCTAATTTGAAAACGCTTTTCAGTTTTGGGTCAGTTTTTTACAATTTGAATAATTATTCTGGAAAAACGGTGCGCGCGAATGATCTGAAATTTTGCACAAAGATTAGTGGTCTAAATCTACATCAAATGGTACAATTATCTGGAAAAATATTTTCAGTCTCATCATGTCAAAAAACGTCAGTGGAGTCCCTTTAATGTGAAAACCTTTAACAGTATTCTTATTAAGCTGAACTTGCCTGATCCCTTGAATTTGTAACTGTCGGTTGGGTGTTTTAAAAATATTTCAGTATTAATATATCAGTAACACTACCATTGCAAATAGGGAACATTAATATACACTCAAATGGAAACTTGCTGCAGACTAAAAAAAAAACATTTCAACTTGTGGTGAGATATATTCAGGAAACTTATCTGAAACAAGTTTAATTATATTTATTGTCCCTATGATTACAATTAACAAGGAAATGTTATTAAAATCTTACTCAAGTTACTCAAGTTATACCAGTAAATATAATCCTACACTTTAGAATATATTTCTGTTTCAAAAACTTTTCAAGGAAGTTTATATGCATAAAACTTTATATCTGTTGTTAATATTTTTCAAGATTACTGTTAATTTTTCCAGATTATTTGTACGAAATACTGTAAATACAACATTCAAAGTAAGTTTAAAACTTTACTTGATTTCTCATTTATACATTTATAAATGAATTATGTAAGAATGTAGTTCAGGCAATATTTTAGACAGTGTTTTTAATTTTTTTGTCTCCCTTTCATCAATCTCAAAAAAAAAATTTGTTTAAATGACTTAATATGTATTTCATTTAAATAGAAATATACATAATAATATTTTACATCATAATCTATTTTTCACAATATATTGTCGTGTTATATTATAAATCTAAATTTCCACATATCTGGTCAAATGAACAGAAATATTTTCTCTAGATTATTTTCAAGAAATTTAAATAAAAAATTCAAAAAAAAGTTTAAAAATTCATTTTATATACAATATTTTTCATCAATATTGGATGAATTATGTAAGAAAGTGTTACATGAATAATTGAATGAGTGTTAAATTTTAGTGTCTCTCTTATATCGAAATTCTGAGAACAAATATTGAAATTTACATAATAGAGAAGAAAAAATACCACAACCAAATAGAGAAAAATATGCAATATTCTTGATCAATTGATAACTTTCTGAACTAATTTATATTATGTTTCCTAATATCCAGATTAAGGCTCTCTTGTTCTGTTCTGTACTAGGACATAAAGGATAATAAATAAGTAACATGTGATAAAACTAATAAGACTGCTGACTGAAACAATTTTCTCTTTTACTAATATATTACAGAATGTTTCAAGATCCTGACTACAGAGAAAACTTATCAGATGATTTATCAAGTTTTACATTGACAAGATTGGTGTCAATGAAAAGAATTTGTGATGGAAGGAGAAGAGAGATACATGGCTGACAGAGACCATGAAAAATATCTCATCAGGTTAACTGATATACAATTCAACTGGCTATTATTTAGGGACGTCATAAGTGGAAGGTACAACTACTAAAGGACTTCATTCAGAACTTGATGTACTAGGCTGTAGTCATGATTGTCAATAAATACAAGACTTGGTCAGAGTGGGAACATGGGCAAGAACAAACTACCTCATGACAGGATAGAACACTACCAGCCGATGTTTCTTACAACTAACTCAGAGATCATGAACCTCTTCCCTGCAACATGTCATTTCCTGATGAACACCATATTACTGATGAGAAGAGAAGAATATTGCTTAAAAACACACATAATAAAGATTTTCTGAGGGTGCTCAGCAGCAGCATGGACCATCTATTGCTGGAACAAGGAGAAACCTGGTTTATGTGACTAGAGACAAGTATGCTTTTCCATGAAATCAGGCCTCAATCAATCAGTTGGTTGATTAGACAGGTACTGCAATGCACACCAAGAGATAGGAAGATATGCAGCCAGTACTGGGTGTTTGTTGTCCAAACGGACGAGTAAGTGAATAGTCCGACTGAATGCAGAACTACATCATAACAGAAAAGATTAAATTACATCTAAATATAACACAAATAAGGTGCTATTACTATGAAAAGATCTTAAGACCCTTCCTAACTCAGAAAATCAACATATCCAATTCAATTGAAAACAGTTATTACATTGTTATATCGAAAACACACGATCATATAGAAAGATAACAATTTATTAACAATGTTAACAACTGCTTATTGGAATTACAACAGTTACAATAATGTGTTCAACATCATATACGGAAATAATTGATGGCAGGCAATTACAGCTGAGACAAAACATGAACTTTAAAAAACATTTGTGATTTAATACAGAATGATAGACAACGTTACTTAGTATGAATATGATGGTCTTGGTTATAGACTTCAAGTTAAACTGAACAGGATACCACATTGGAGTTTTACTACCTTCTACCTTCTTCACTTGAAGAATATATAAACATGTTATGACACTTGCATATGTAAACCATTGCATCATAGCATAAGTGGACATCATAAGTATATTTTAATACTTTTACACAATAAAAACATAGAACAATAAAGCAATCTGTAGGTAAAGTAATGACCTTCAGTGACAATGGTAATAGATTAGAACATGCTGCATTCAAGCTACTATCAACCTTTTCTTTTTACCACCTATGGATCTATCCTAGCATCATCCAGCATTGTGAAAACAATCAAGTGTCACCTCAAGCATTGGGGCTGGCTATCAGCTGGTTTAAACCAGATATCTCCTCTAGCAGACTGAAATTAGCTCTTCAGTGTTGTGACAGTACAGGAGATATGGAAAACGCTGAACAAATTCTGAGATACACAGAACAACAATATTATTCCTATCCTGTTTTATCTATCTGTAGCTGCTATAAAAAGTCCCAAGCAGAAATAGATGAATTTGAGAGGTTATATACTGAACAACAAAGTGAGGACTGTATCAAACATATTACAGCTTTTTGTGTCAGGTTTATACAGAAAGAAATCAACTGTGTTCCTCATGAACTACAATATGAAATGTTCAGATCTACACAAGATGACATGATACACAGACATGCACATAAAGACTGTTGGATGGACTGGACCTGCTGTAGCTGATTCTCTACCTTTCTTGTACTTCCTACAATACAAGATCTATCGTCATCTACAAAGACATCAAGAACAACAACAAGCACTTTGTAAACTTATAAGAACCATAGAAACAGATAAAAACCTCAAACATAGAGAAACAGCTCTCAACATTTTAGGACAATGTATGGAACAAGAAAACAGACCTCAAGTAGCATTAAAATGCTACATGCTTTCTCTTCAACAAAGGGCAAGGAACAATGTAGCAAGCATCCATATATGTAAGCTCCTTTCTGGCTTACTAGTTAGCCAATAAAACAAGATAAAAAAAGAAAGTATGAAGACTTGAGTTTTGAATGATATGATTATCAAACAGATGAAAATGTCAATAAAATGTCAAACTATAGGCCTGCCATTACACTTTTTATCACATATCATTTTGAAATACCATTAAAAATGCTAAATTTAAAGAAAGATTCTAACTTCAATGACTTTGAATATCTGACTTTTACAATTAAAAGTTAAGAGCCTGAAGTGAAAATGATAATATTGCTTATATGCAAATAAATTTTAAATCTTTGTTTATAAGATGAAGCTTTCTTCTAAGTTTTTTTTACAGTAGTCAAAACAGTTTTAGCTGTCACCTACATGTATATTTAGTCTTCTATTTCTAGCAATAACTATTAAAGTCTTGTTTGATAAATGTACCCTGTATATAATCTTGTTCTTAAGTAATATATGTTCCCTGTGTCCATATTGCCCATGCTGTATATTTTTGGTATGTTCCTGTCCATGTTTGTCTCTGTATATTTATATGTTATTGTCCATGTCCCTTATTGTTTTCCATAGTTATTTCTTAAATTCATATACTCATAGCTCATATCTCATATCCAATAGCCATTACCTATACATAATGGTACTTAATAACCTTTTCAACCTTTTCAATTATCTTTTCTCACAAATTTTTACATTTCCCCACTTATCTGCACAAGGCATGCCTACTTAAATTAAGGAATTGTTGGTGCAGGCCACGGTTTTGTTGTAGCGAGGAATAAATATTTTGAGTAGCGCATACTTGTCTTTTTACAGGTAAATAGACTTTTGCAGATGATGCCATTATTATTCATATATATTTTGCTATTCTCCAATTTTGTAATTGTTATATTTGCACTTGAATTGAGAAATTGTTGGCGCAGGCCACGGTTTTGTTGTAGCGAAGAATAAATATTTTGAGTAGCGCATACTTGTCATTTTACAGGTAAATAGCCTTTTGCAGGTGATGCCATTATTATTCATATATATTTTGCTATTCTCCAATTTTGTGATTTTTATATTTGCACTTGAATTGAGAAATTGATGGCGCAGGCCAGTTTTGTTGTACTGAAGAATAAATATTTTGAGTAGCGTATATTTGTCTTTTTACAGACCACTTTACCCGTCAGGTCCAGAACTAACGGCAATGTCAACGAGCCCTTTTGTTTCATTGAGCTGCCACACCTGTATATAACATGACCCTTTCTAATGCACTGGTTGCTATGGAAAGTCAGCATCCACTAATGTCTCAGGTCAATAAGAACAAACAAAACAAGAGAGCAGTAATGGCCTTATATCGCTCAGCTTACATTCATTTCTAGACAAGAGCCGGTTGACCAGTTGAACCGGGTGATTGCTCCCAGAGTAGGTTTTGGACACAGAAAAAGTAAACCTTTTGTAGTTACAGAGTTATGTCCCGGACAAAGTTGAAAGTGCAATAATTCCAAAATTAGGCAAGGCAGAATAACTGTTCTTTGCACTGATCATCTACAAAATGAGATCTATCTACTTACAAAGTTTCGTTTCCATATTTCTTATAGTGTCAGAGTTATGTCCCTGACAAAGAGTAAAAAATGAACAAAGGGCAATTACTCCAAAATAAGGCAAGGCAGAGTTATCTTTTGCAGGTTCTTTTTGCACTGGCACATCTACCCAATGAGATTTATCTACCTATAAAGCATCATGTTGATATCTCTTATAGTTTTCCAATTATGTCCTGGATAAAGTTCAAAAGTGTTAAAATGAGCAAAGGGCAATAATTCCAAAATTTGGCAAGGCAGAATTATGTTTTTTTTTGCACTGCACCTTCATCCAGTAAGAAATATCTACCTACAGAGTTTCAGAGGTATGTCCCGGACCATGTTCAAAGTTTAAAAATGAACAAAGGGCAATAACTCCAAAATAAGGCAATGCAGAGATAAAGTTATTTTGTAATGCACTTATACCCAATGAGATCTGTCTACCTACAAAGTTTCATGTTGATATCTCTGATAATTTTAGAGTGATGTCCCAGACAAAGTTCAAAGTACAACTAGAACTCCGCGAGTTGGATGTGTCGCCTTGTGAACAATATAGTTTAAGAGAAATGGCCAGGACAAAAATGAAATTTGAAAATCAACAATGGGCAATAACTCAAAAAATAAGAAATGCAGAGCGTACTGCACTTCTTATCAATAAGATTTATCATCCTATTAAGTTTTAAGTCTAAAGCTTTTATAATTTATGAGAAATGGCCCAGACAAAAATAAAGTATGAAAATTAACAAAGGGCAATAACTCAAAAAATAAAAAATGCAGAGTACCAGTTCTTGTTCACTGCACTTCTTCTTAATGAGATCTATCATCCTATGAAGTTTCATGTCCATAGCTTTATACTTTAGGAGAAATGGCCCAGACAAAAATAAAGTACGAAAATTAACAAAGGGCAATAACTCAAAAAATAAGAAATGCAGAGTACCATTTCTTGTGCACTGCACTTCTTCTTAAGAGATCTATCATCCTATGAAGTTTCAAGTCCATAGCTTTATACTTTAGGAGAAATGGCCCAGACAAAAATAAAGTATGAAAATTAACAAAGGGACATAACTCAAAAAAATAAGAAATGCAGAGTACCAGTTCTTGTGCACTGCACTTCTTAATGAGATCTATCATCTTATGAAGGTTCATGTCCATAGCTTTTATAGGCGAAATGGCCTGGACAAAAATAAAGTATGAAAATTTACAAAGGGCAATAAATAAAAAAATAAGAATTGTAAAGTACCAGTTCTTGTGCACTGCATTTCTTCTTAATGAGATCTATCATGCTTTGAAGTTTCAAGTCATAGATTTTATACTTTAGGAGAAATGTCCGGACAAAAATATAAAGTAATGAAAAATTAACAAAGGCAATAACTCAATAAATAAGAGTGCAGAGTACCAGTTCTTGTGCACTGCACTTTGGGTCATTAATAAGAAGCATGCATACCAAGTTTGAAGTCAAATCCAACTTATAACTGACTGACTTGAGCTCCGGACAAGCTAAACTGGACGCTGACGCCGACAACGACACCAACACCTTCGACAAAAGTACCCCTATATGTCGCGCTTTTTCAAGGCGACACCAAAAATGAACATAAGGCAATACCTCCAAAATTAGGCAAGCAAAGATTTTAAGTTTTACCGGTTAGTTTCGCCTGCACATCTACCCAATGAAATCCCTGTCTACACCTACAAAGTTTCATGGTGATATACTCTTAATAGTTTTAGACTTACAAAGAGAATTTCATGAATTTGACTTTGATGGGCCATGCCAATTGGAAGGGGTTTTTGTCCCAAAAAAAACATATATCTTCCAAAACTAGGTATGCTAGTGATCACTCCTATGAAGTTTGGTCAAAACCTTGCCAGCAGTGTGACCTGTGAAAGCAGGACAAGATATTTCTTTTTATAGCTCTAAAAGCCACTCAATGACAACCAGGGGTGGGGCCAATTTGACCCAAAAACTTGGTAGACACAACTAGAAGATGTTTCATGCTTAATATCTAAGCTCTAGCTCTTTGGGTTTTTTTTCAAAAGAAGATTTTTTTAAGTTTTCACTTTATACATATAAGGAATATTAAAGACACCCAGTGGAGGGGCCAATTTTGACCCTAAGGCTTTTATTTGAACAAACTTGGTAGACACAGACTTGAAATTGTTCCATTCATAATATATAAGCTCTAGCTCTTTGGGTTTTTCAAAAGAAGATTCTTTTGTTTTTAATATATACAAATAAAGAAAATCAATGACCCCCTGGGGCGTGGCAACTTTTGACCTTGAACAAAATACTTGGTAGACACTAACTACGAGATGTTTCATGCTTAATATCTAAGCCCTAGCTATTTTGGTTTTTTAAAAGAAGATTTTTTAAGTTTTTACTATACTGTATACATTTAAGGAAAATGAATGACCCCCCGGGGTCATGCTTAATATCTTAGCTCTAGCTCTTTGGGATTTTTAAAAGAAAAATTTTACTGTAAGTTTTTACTATAAACATATAAGAAATATCAATGACCCCCCCTCCAGGCGGAGACAATTTTGACCCCAGGGATTTTATTTGAACAAACTTGGTAGACACTGACTAGACAATGTTTCATGCGAAATATCTAAGCTCAAACTCTTTTGGTTTTTAAAAGAAGATTTATTAAGTTTTTTTCTTTCCGTTGCCATGGTAACCACAGTTCTGCCTGAAATTAAATTCTTTGTACAATTTTTAAAATTTGACCACTAAAGAAACATTTCTGTGAAGTTTCCAGCAGTTTTTGAGGAGATGCCGTTTGCAGTAAAGGTTTACAGACAGATAGACATGCAACAAAATAGGGATAAAGGGCCATTTCTATTGTTATTTTTCATTTAATTGAGGGCCATGGCCCCTTATTCAATTGTTACGGAATGAATTCTATTGTTTTCTTTCGTTCTGTTTACAGTTAGCTGGCTCCCTATCCCCCTATTCGGTAGTGCAGATGGACGGACGGACATGGGTAAATGTAAATGCGCCCCATATTGTTTGGGCACATTAATTTATCAAGAATGAATGTAGACCTACATAATTTTTTGCACACAGTATTTTAAAAGAAAAAAAAATTCTATAAATTATATTTAGTATGATTATTGTGACATCATAATTTCATGACGTCATGAATTAGAGCGCATGATGTCACCCACAATAATCAGTCAATATATTGCCAACTATAAGAAATTAATAGGAACTTTATTTGCCAAAAAAAAAAATCAAATTATGTTCATTTATCAAAATATCCATGTAGAAAGTAAAAGACCCATGAGAATAATAATTTAGCTTCACTGAGACATAATCTTAGACAACCAAACCTTGTCTCAATATGTCTGAGAAAAACCTCAAATCTTAAGTTAAGATTTTTCTCAATATTTTTTAGTGAAGCCAACTGAGAAAAATCTCAATCTCAATTGCTAAGTTGAGAAAAATCTCAGATTTGAGCTGAGCTTTTGACTTTGAGAACATTAGTGAAAGCCCGACCAGGTGCACAACTTCATATAATGCAACATTCCTGTAAGGTTTCATGACTCTAGGTCAAATATTTTTTTAGCTATGTGCGGCACAAAATGAGAACGGACGGATGGACTGACAAGGGTAAATCTACATGCCCCCGCCCCAAAAGTGGGGGCACAAAAAACCCAGTAAACTCTTTGATAAAGAGGGGTTTAACCCATCGAAACATTGGGAGAAATGAGGGGACCCCTCTTTATCACGGCTGTTTTTTTTTTTTTTTTTTTTTTTTTTGAAATACACAGAAACGCTTGTAAAGCGGGAGTTAAAAACACCCTTGAATGTGAGGTTGATAAATTGTGAAAATAAATATTAGTTCATTACTTTTCCCAAGTGAACGAAACTATTTTTAGAAACACTACAAGGTTTTACTGGTTTGTAGCCTCTAAGTGTATGAGCTAAATACGACACGAGATACCACGGTATTCGTACAGTAATCAACGGTCAGATTCTGTGTCCATGTGTTATGTAGATGGTGTATACCACCCTTTTCTAAAACCGTAACCTGTTATATAAAATGTACAATAGAAAAATTCTGTGACCAACACCAAATTAACACATCTGTACTTTGCAACTGTAGCATATTCTAGCTTAGTACTGGTACTTATTGTTTGTTAGTTTATCTGGTATTTATGCTGATGCAATTGTAGAATATTCTACCTTAATACAATACATATCATTTTTTAGTTTATCAGGTTTTTATGCCGATTTTAACACATTTTACACATGGTTCTTAACAATTTTACACAAAAGTGTCCTTTAACATGAACCTTAGTGTGCTTGCAGCAAAAAATTTTAACCATGTGACCAGTGAAGACCAAAATCAGCTGTTACATTTGTGCTGTCTGATCGTGGTCTGCACTGTTAACTGTTCATTCACTACATATTTTTAAAACTTTACCTAAAAACAATGAATGGTTTTGTCCAGATTGAAATATAGACAAGTTCATTCAAGATATTCAGTATGGTAAGAGTTAATATTAAATCAAGATGTCAATGGAAGCTCAGACCATGATCTGGACTGATCACATGATTAGATTCAGTCACCCACAGTTGACTGAAGGTTAGGAAGCTTACAGGTTAAATGCACTACCAATTAAGATTCTTTTAAAGTATTCACATGCAAATAACTCGACTAAATTGCTCCTTCTTAAAAGAACAAGTTCAATTCTTATCATAAACTGCTAATAACAGATATTACTTTATCAACTATTCAATCAATAATAAATAAACATTTTATCTACACTACAAACCAACCTGTTACAAATCTCTGTGCGTACAGTGGTGGCGGAGTTATCTCCCCATATTTCACTTTAGCATTGTACGACCCTTGCAAGTTGAATATCTTTCCCGACTTGGTATGTTTCTTTACGTCCCACACATTGTACATACGTTTTCTCCTCCCCTCGTGAAGTTAAACAACTTGGTCTGGTTCGGGATGTAATAACATCTGGTCGAATATAGAACATTATCCCATGTTTGTTTGGTTGTTTTGTTTTATTGGGTTTTAAGTCATGCCTACACGGTCATAAGGCGACGTTCCAGCTTTACTGGTGGAGGAAGACCTCAGGGTGCCCCTTCCGTGCATTATTTCAGGTACGAACAGGTATCTGAGTAGAACCACTGACATTCCGTAAGCTAGCTGAATAGCTTCGTCACATGAAAGAATTCAAAGTCCCTGACGGGATTTGAACCCAAAGCGGTGAGGGGCAAGTGGTTTAAAGTCAACAACCTTAACCAGTTGGCACAGACGCGCCATTATTACATGTAATGACATAATCACTGTGACTGTCATATGGCAAGTTTTCAGATTGAATGGTAAAAGAAGACGTAACCTTGTTACAGGATGTACAACATCAGGTTGGATATATAGAACATTTTTTGTTTTTGTTGGGTTTTAAGGCACACTGACCCAGTAAAGGTAATGTGGCGACATTTCAACTTTACTCACCCAGTAAATGTCATGCTTAGACATTTCAACTTTACTCATCCAGTAAATGTCATGTGCCGACATTTCAAATTTACTGGCAGGGGAAGACCTCTCATGTACAAGCAGGTTATTAGTTTAAACATATTTAATTCAGCTCAATTATGAAACAATATGTTGCAGCTCGATTGCGAAACAATTTCTTGCAACTTATATTAATCATTTTCGAATCAGTTCCCTGGGACCAACCAGTGCTGGTGTCATATGAGGAAAATGATCGAGACCTGAGCAGGGCTTGAACCCATGATCTCTGGGTTGAGAGGGACACTTCTTAACCACTAGATCACCGTTTCCCTTGAGCAGGCACATGAGTACTGCAGATATAAACAAGCTGGATAATTTCTTAACATAAAAAAATCCAAATTTTCTGATAGAATGTACACCAAAAGAAAAAGTAAAGTGCAAAATATATGAATCAGTGATCTAAACAACTGAACATAGAGAAGGATCGACACTAAATAGACTTAAATAATTGCCTAACTGCAGTCTTTTAATCTGTAATATCAGGCTATGTATCAATGCACTAAAGCCCTTATCATGTGATCAGATAGAAAAAGACAAACAAAAGGTTCTTACCTCTTTATGTAAAGTATTGTCAACATAAACTTTACTAAAACTAGACATGGGACACGCTTCATGTATGCTCCTACCAAACATTGACTTTATACTCCAATCTGTAAGATTTATTGTACATTTGTATAAATTGATTTTACCCATTGTCCGCAATGTCGGCTGGTTGCAACTGGATATACTCAGCAACCGGTGCAGTCCAAAGTCAGAACATAAATTTGCAGTCTCATCAAGATCTGCACTGTTCTGCTATTCAGGCAATACATAATTTGACATTTTCCCTAAACATAACAAATGGTTTAGTCTAGTCTGAAATATGGACGAGTCCATTTGAGATATTGAACATGATAAGAGTTAATTAACCTACGTACATACATATGTAACAAGCATTCATGCATGTTACAGTGCAAATATTTAAGTCCTAACCAATTAGCATAAAATCATTTCTAGTATAACATGTATGTTTTGATTTGGATGACTGAGCTGGTAGCTTTTTTACAGGTGTTTGTTTGTTTGTTTGTTTGTTTCATTTCATGCCTTTTCCCAACATTATTTCAGTCATATAGGCGGGTAGTTTCCTAACCATCGTTCCTGGAGAGTAACACCAGTACTAGACTACCTTCCTCCGCGCTAAACTACCAAAGCATCTCCCGGGGATCGAACCCACGCCAGAGAGGTAACTGGATTAGAAGTCTAACCCCTCGACCACGGAGGCGGCTTTTACAAGTGTAATATCAACCTACTTTGGTATCCATTCAGTTTCCCTCTATTTGATGATGTGGGGTTGAATACAACTGTTAGGGTTTGCTTTAATTCTATACCAGCCAGTGTGCACTCTTTGTCCTGAAAATATTGTATCATGGAATGTCACAAGCTCTGGTTACTGTGATTAGTGGAAATGTTTCACTTTAAGTTTATTTTCACAGCTATTTTCTTACCTACTGCATATAATATGAACACATCTGCATGTATTTCTACATTCAAAACTGTATAAGAATTATTAAGCTGGTGCTAGTGGGCATGGGCAGGAAACTTTCACTTTCCAGCAACACCTATGAACAGGCTAAATTTAATCCTGTCTGCAACATTTTCAATTTTGCCGTTTTGGACGTTCTTTACAGATTCCTTTATTTCTCTATTCTATGCAAAAAGATATCTTAATTAAGTTTATACGGAACTAAGTTATAGAAATAAATACTCAAACAGTGAAGGAGATTTTTTAATTTATGTAATAACAAGCAATTATCATAGTATTGCAAGCAATTCATAAGTCCCCTACCGGTAAGAGCCCAAGCAACATTCTGAAGGGCCATTGGCCATTCACTTATGTTTCTATTTTAAGTAAATTTGTTGAAAAAGTTCTTTAAAAGTGATCACAGTGAACAGACAGACAGACAGACTGAAGGACAGTCTAAAGTTATTTTTTAAACATCCCTGTTATCAAAATATAACATTTTAAAAGCAAAATTTAAAAAAAAAGGAGATAACGATGTCATACATGATGTGAGTATAACAAAGAACAATTAGTAATGAAGGTATGAATATTGAATATTTATTTTGAAATTGAAGTAAATGAAAGTTAAAAGAACAAATAGGAAAAATTAAAAGTTTAAGGAGGAGATAATTCTGGAAATATGGATGATAGATTTATAAACCTTGTCATATTATAATGATGTGGGAGTTTGATGAAAATTCTATCATGATTGAAGAAGTTGGAGTAAAAATTACCAATTTCTCAAAAAAAACTCTAAGTTCAAAAGGGGCATAATTCTGGAAATAGTCTTGCTAGAGTATTGAACACTCACAAATGTTGAGTGATAATAAGAAACATTTATATGAAGTTTGAAGTAGATACGTTCAGAAAAAAAGAAGTTATTAAAAAAAACAATGTTTTTTTCCATGAAATTTTAAGTTCAAGGGAGGTAATTCTGATAAATTTTGTGCTAGAATTGTAAACTTTGTCACATATGATGTGGTTGATGACTAGCAACTTATTTTTAAAGTTTGAAGAAAATACCTTAAGAAATAAAGAACTTATAGTGAAAAAACTTAAAAACTAGAATCAGAAATCTTGCAATTCAGTCTATTTGTTGCCATAGCAACCAGAATTTTCAACACAGGATAATAAGAAAATGATGTGCATAATTTCCATACTGCCATCTACCCATATGTCAAGTTTCATAAAAATATTTTCAATACTTTTTGCGTTATCACTGGATCCAGGTTATGTGTAAAATCTGCCATATTTTCAGTCTATTTGTTGCCATAGCAACCAGAATTTTCAGCATAGGAAAAAAAGAAAAAGACGTGCATAATCTCCATATTGCCATCTATCCATATATCAAGTTTCATAAAAAAAATTTCAGTACTTTTTGCGTTATCGCGGGATCCAGGTTATGTGTAAAATTTGACATATTTTCAGTCTATTTGTTGCCATAGCAACCAGAATTTTCAACATAGGAAGAAAAGAAAAAGACGTGCATAATCTCCATACTGCCATCTATCCATATACCAAGTTTCATTAAAATATTTTCAGCACTTTTTGTGTTATCGCGGGATCCAGTTTTGTGGACGGACGGACTGAAGGACGGACAGACGGACGGAGGGTAAACCTAAAGTCCCCTCCGGTAAACCGGTAGGGGACTAATAAGTAATCATACAAGTAGAAAATGACCTTTGACCTTGATAACTCACCTGACATACAGGCCTGACATGCAGGCCTAGAGAGTGATAACTGGCATCATACAATCTCACGGCATTAAACAAAGTAGCTAAACCAGCCTGAAAATAATGACGGAAAATACAATATATAATATAAACAGGGCTTTTTTGCCTTCTATAGCAGGGGTTGTTTCACGGTGGCTTCCCCAAAGAAAAATTCTTTAAAATCATGCAGTTTTCCCCAAATATTGAATAGGCATCATGTTTCTTTTTTCTTGATAAAACTAATTGCTTCAAAAAACAAATAAAATGTTTTCATTATAATCAAAATAAGATTATTATATACAGAAGAAGGGTGTGACTTTTCAATGTACATGTTACAATGTACATCAGTTACATTTAATTCTAACACGACTCGCATTTTTCCCTTTTGAACATAGAAGAACCGAAAGTGTGTGTTATTATGCTATAAAATCACTGTTTGACGTTCTATATTTAGACATGTGACGTAATCATAATACATGTGACGTATCCACTAAAAATGTGACACGCTGACAATAAGTACGGAAACAAATCAGACGCAATTGAGCTAAATATCAGGTACGGCAGCATTTATTTGTTGATGTCGTGTTAAAATCGAAATAATATATCCAAATCGGTGATTTTATTGCTTGATAACATCACTGTTTGTCGTTCGGATGCGCATCATTATATCGCTTGGGCTACGCCCTCGTGATATAATTCCTCGCATCCGAACACCAAACAGTGATGTTATTGAGCAATAAAATCACAGTTTGGGATATATTATTTCTTAAAGAACAGACTTGGGTTATATTATAATAAGCCTTAATCAACAGACTGTTTAAAAACATTAAATTCTGTACTGAATTTGTTTCACTTAGTTATGACTATTAATTTATGTACATGTGTGTGGACTGTGATTGGGGGTGGTCTTTAAGTAAAGGTTTTGGATGTATTTTACAGTTACAACAGGGATCAGCAGCATCATAATAATTATTACCTGAGATTCACAAGCTAGCAGTTTTTCCCAAGGTATAAGATTCTCTGTACAGACAATTTCTTTAGGAAGTGCCGAGTACCGTATGAATCTTGAGTCAAAACTGTAATACTCTGATGCAAGACCCATAGGCCTGAAGCTCCATCGTGGTATGACCGTGGCCTTCGAGTCCATGAAGTTCAAGGACGCACAGAATAAACCTGACAAAGCGTTCACTAATTCTGCCCATACTTGATCAATGCTAAATAACAATCAATAAGATCATAACTTATTCATGTATAACACTGTATCAACAGCAAGCTGATCAATACAGGTACTCTATCAATACAGTTACCTTAAACAGTTATATAAAACATATCAATGTTAAAAATATTGGCAAACTTTACAAATTCAAATTATACTGTACGCAGTAATTATAAATAGTGTAATATTTGCTATCATCCTAATTTGTAAGTAAACCTCAAGAGCTACTCTCTTATGTACCATTTATTTAGCTTTTTAACCCGAGAGAGGTTGGACATTATTGGAAGATAGATATACTGTATTAGCTTTTAAACATTGATCCAGATATTACCACTAGAAATAATTTAATAAGTCTATAGGACAAATTTAAATGTTTTCTTAGTCTACAGGCACATATTGAGACATTGAAGACAAAACAAACTTGAAAGCTATTATGATTTTTATCAACTGAGAATGTTTACTTTTATTGTGAAGACTATAATAAGAATCAGTTCGTTAAAGCTACAGGAGCTACAGTTAATGACAGAATTAAATTTCTACTACGAAAACAAAAGAGCACAACTTACAGTCCATAATGCGGTTGAAACCACACCCATAGTTCCACCCCAGGCGGGGCATCTTCTGGAGGGTAACCCCAATGCTCATGTTTCCACACCCCCTGTGTTTGAGACAGGTGCAGCTCTTGAACTTTATATCTATTCAATACATCTCCTAAAGCCTTTGGAAATAAATTGTAGTGTTGAACTGAAAAAAAAATTCATTATGTATATTTGTCTGCCTATCATGCTACAATCACTGGGTAAGTTTTTGTCCAAGTGAGATTCACTATTGCTAGCCACGCAGGTTCAAACTCAATTAGGAGCAAGCTAGCATTTCCTTTAGAAAGAAACAACTTTACTAATGGTTGGTTCAAGGAACAGATTCAAGAGTGTGAATATAAGCTAATGCTTCCTAGACAATGGAACTTAAATAAATTCAGATTATTCTGTTCAATGACAGTTCAGGTAAAAGTACATTGTGAAACAGGAAAAAAAGCATCAAAAAGTTTAACAGTAAACAGAACAAATAGATTTCATGCATAATAACTGCTTAATAAATTTTTATACTACAGCATCAGCAGATCCAGGAGTGTACATTAATCATATACTACATGTGAGCCACATCATTTCAAAACCAACATAATGGGTTGGCGACCAGCATGGATCCAGACCAGCCTGCGTATCCGCGCAGTCTGATCAGGATCCATGCTGTTCGCTTACAAACACTATTATAAGTAGAGAAACTGATAGCGAACAGCATGGATCCTGATCAGACTGCCCAGATGCGCAGGCTGGTCTGGATCCATGCTGGTCGCAAACACATTATGTTGGTTTTGTCATGACACGGCTCATTTATACTATTCTTACATTTATACCATTCTAACACTTTCAGAGAAAAAGAAACTGGAAATTAAATGTGACTAATATTACACTGGCTATCTGCACAAATATCAACATTACCTAAAGTAAATTTAATCTATAAATTTTAAGAGTAATAATACATTCGAATTTCCATTTAACAAAACATATCTCCTAAAAGTTCTTTGGACGACTTTTTTTAATCATAAAAAAGCGGCATTTTGAAAATATGTGACAAATGAAATTTAAGATTTGCCTGTTTTCTGTAGAAATATTTACAATTCTAGGCATTGTTGATTTTAATTATAATAAATTAAACATTTTTTAATATGGTTTTTATCGGCTAATTCATCAGGCTTCCATGAAATTTCATTAAAAGTGTTATGTTCAGTTAGTCTTATCAGACATTTGATAAAAATAAGAATTGGACAACTTGTAGAATGTGACAATTGGTCCAATTTCTTTATTTCCAAAAATTTGTAAATTTTGTCAAAAAATAAATGAAAGAAAAACATAAAAAACAGGTTAAAATATATGTCATTCTTTATTTACACTCAGCTATTCTTCATTGTGAAATAGAACTATTCCAAGAGTTAATCAAGTGACCTTGATCACCAATGTGTGTACATATGCTTAAGCTCACTATTTCAGTCTATATCTGATATTGTATGCATTTTTTATTCCTCGCATAAAATCCATGGAATTTCTCGTGGGACTTGAACCCACGACACCCGTATAAGGAGCATAATGCTCTCAGACTTCCCGAAAAATTTCGGTCCAACGGACATGTTCGATAAATTTTGATTAGGTCCGACAATTTTTTATTTCGGATCAGTCAAACTGTCCAGCATTTATCCAACTCGCATGTATACAAAATGACGTCGCTAAAGGTGAAAAAAACCTGGGAAAAAATGAAAATCTACTTCAGAGGAGCGCGCAGAACAGCAGTAAAAAGATGAAAAGATTAGACCTGAGACAAAATTTAATGAAAAATTGAAGCAGGACCGTGAATCATTGGTGTATGACAGGGAGGTGAAAATGCACTGTACGGACAGTGCCGATTTTCTCACGACAAAATTAAAACCGAAAAGTGTCTTAGAAATACAAACACAAGATTTCCTTTGATTTTGATTAATTTTATTTGGTCTGGCAGATAATTTTCGTTTCGGTCTGACAGATTTTTATGAATCCGGGTCAGCTCGGCCCTAAAACGTACTCGGCCCCCGAGTCAGCTCGGCCCTATTCCAACTCGGCACGGGTCAACTCGGCCCACTTTTCAATTAATAATATTTAGGTTTGTGTTATCACTATTTATTGTAATTATTGTATTTATTTATAATCCATGGATTGACAGTTTCCGAACTAGCAGCAGACAGGCTTTCTTATCAGTAGAATAGTGAGTAAAGATATCTCACTGTATTTCTGACTCGTGGTAGGTTTAACCGTAAATTTAAATACCTTCAGTGTCCACTTAACTCATTCATTCAAATTTGATTAGTGGCCACATGCAATTAATTAGAAGCTTATGATATTAAGTGAACACGTTTTTGTTTCTTATTTTTTGAATAGTACTTTTAATACAAACAAAATGCATCTAAGGAAAAACATTTTCATTAGATCTATATTAATTTTATCGAATCTGCCACAGGCGCTAGTCACATAATCAAATATTTTACATAATCGGTCTATATATGTATATAAAGATATTATATACATATATAGACCGATTATGTAAAATATTTGATTATGTGACTAGCGCCTGTGGAATCTGCAAGACAAATAAATAACTTTTTTTTCTAAATATACTTTATTTCCGTAGAAGTAGATCTACAATGTAAAATTATATAATAATAAGATATTTCTCATTATTCATTTACCTTAACAACATGCAAAGCAAAGTTAATACGTTATATATATTTTTGTAAAGTGGGCCGAGTTGACCTGTGCCGAGTTGACCCGTGCCGAGTTGGTATAGGGCCGAGTTGACTCTTTTCCATTTTTATGGTTTGTCAGATCGAATCTCCGACACTTTTTTCAACTTTTGGGAAGTCTGTGCTCTAACCTTTCACCACTCTTCCTCCACACAATTTCCATTTAGATTGGTATTTTGTCGAAAATCAGACATTACAGAAATTATTGTTGAAAAATATTTTTCAACTTGCCTAAGCATAGAACTTAGAAGATCTAACTCACATGTTTCTTCCTCGGAAATAGACGAATTCCAAATTGTTGTGAATTGGAAGTGATTCAATACATTTCCTTTCTCCAAAGATTTAATAAATAGTTCTTCATAGAATGCATCATTACTTGCTGCATTTATACAATGCACAAAAAGTGACAATAAAACCACTGGAAAAGCCGGCTTCCCTAACATGTCCGCCATCTTTGATACTTTAAAAAACATATACCATACAGTAAACCAAAGGAATGTCTAAAACCTGTATTTTTTTATTTTATCTTTTCAAAATATATAGGGGATATTCAAGTTTCTTCTATAAATACAGGATTTATTTTCATTGAGTGGTATGAAAATAAATATTTCACGAGTGGCAGTAGCCACGAGTGAAATATGTTAATTTTCATACCACAAGATGAAAATAAATCCTGTATTTATGGAAAAACTTGAATTTTCTGTTTATTATATACTTTTTTTCCTCATTTAGCCTATGAATAGGAAGAGTTCCCTTTTAATTTTGTTTATTAGCTGAATTTGGAAGAAAGTAGTCCGGCATGACACAGTGAAAATACGGAAAATACCAGTGAAAAATAAATTTTTACAGTGAAAATACGGAAAATAAAAATACGCACTTTATTTCATCAATATTTCTCAATATTTCATTCATAAGTATAATTATGATAAAATTAAATATTAGTAGAATGATAGCTATAGTATCACAAGTCTTTAAAAAAGATTCTAAGTCCAAACTAAGCTAGCAATTGTAGACCCATATCCCTGACCTGTCGTGCGTTCATTACCGAAAACGTACATAAAATACTATTTAACATATATCCAACATCTATTAAAACGTTAAAATTCAAATTTTAATTTAAGTCACTTTCGCTCACTTTCTTCAAAAATCTCACTTTCGTATTTTAGGCAAACCCGACACTCGGTGTGTGGAGCTCAAAACGCCTGTATAAAATCCAAATAAAATGTATATTTGTCAATCCCAGCACATGTACTGATAATATATATAAAAAAACCGTAATAATAAGCCGTTTTGAAAAAATCATATTGCTTAATTATAGACGTTTTTCAAAACAGCTTATATTCAGTTTGTTTGATATATATTATCAGTACATGTGCTAGGTTTGTCAAATAAACATTTGATTTGGATTTTAAAGGCGTTTTGAGCTCAACACCCTAAGTGTCTGTGTTTTTTTGTTCAGACCACAGCTGCAAAACCCATGTTCTAAATTTCAAACAAGAAATCACCACAACCATGAATCTAGCAACCAAACTGATGTCATTCTCATGGACCTTTCTAAGATATTTGACAAAGGTGATCATCTGTCTGATCTAAAAGCTACAGGCCCTATGTACAATGTATGTGTTAACCCCAAGTTCTTAATTAACTAGGTCAACTCCTTAATTCCTGCCAAACATCAAAAGGTATATGTAGAAGATCACTTGTCCAGTGTACTACAAGACATCTTGCCAATGGCCCTATGTTGCTATATCGTGTTGGGGTTGCAACCCTCCCTTGAGTTCCACAGGGATCTGTCCTTGTCCATTACCTATTCCTATATACGTAGCTTGTATAAATGACCTACCTAACAGACACTGTCAAATATTATATGTTATTTTGGTTTTGGAGTGATAGATGTGGATATATTACCTGCCAAGATTTTATATCACCCGAGCCGTTAGGCGAGGGTGATATTTTATCTTGGCAGGTAATATATCCACATATATCACTCCAAAACCAAAATAATAATTTTATTACCCTTCCCCTGCCGAGTTTAGACGATTTTTTTAAAAAAATCATTGCTTTTTCAAATGAAACGTCAAAATAAGATTCTCTTTAGGGTACCCCTTCATCACAACATGACGTCACATAAATACATGACGTATTTTTTCCCCGTAAACAATTAAGAGAAAAGGAGTAGTCTAATGAACGCACTTTTTTGTAATTAATATCAAGCTTTCACAAGATCATAGTCATTTGTCTTCAATACTGATGAGAATATGTATCATTACTCTACTTTGGTAAATATTTATCATTTGACAGTTAAAAAGTGCTTGTAAATCGGAATTTACACCGCGTAAAATCGAACCGTACGCGCATCACCTCAGCGCATGTTGTTTACAACGTTGGGTACCCGACGGGGAAATTTGGTGTGTATATTACTCGCCTGGCTCGGTAATACCAATTTCTGTTGGGTGATCAATATCCAATCAAAAAGGCGGAAAAAATCTGGAAGGGTAATAAAAGACTTTGTTTGCTGATGGGACTATTTTAGCCACGTCAAGACAAAACCAACATAATGGGTTTGCGACCAGCATGGATCCAGACCAGTCTGAGCATCCGCGCAGTCTAATCAGGATCAATGCTGTTCGCTATCAGTTTCCCTACTTGTAATAGACTTGGTATGCGAACAACATGGATCCTGATCAGACTGCGCGGATGCGCAGGCTGGTCTGGATCCATGCTGGTCGCAAACCCACTATGTTGGTTTTGTCATGACGCGGCTCATTTGTTACATGACCGTCCGCTCAATAAATGACGGAATATCTCTGCAGAAAAACCCCAAGAATTTGAAAAAAATTGGAAAGAGCCTGGTCAATGGAATCAAGACAAAAGCGAAATCTTAGGAAATTCTAGGAAGAGAGACTCCCTAATATACCCATTTAGGCTTCATCACAACTGCAGATGTTTCTTAATTGAAAATCTGACCATTTTTCATGTGTAAATATTGAATTCTACTTAAGTCGGTGCTAGGGGGCGTGGAATTAAGGTATCTTTCACTTTCCAGTTCTGCCTCTAAATATGCTCAGTCAAACCGAGCACGCTACTTTTCTTTTAATTTTGTTGTTTTTGGCGTTCTTTAGTGATTCCGTTTCTAATAATATAACCTCGTGATCAAAAGCAACATCATCTTCTGTTTCATTCAAAGAGATGTAAACACTGACAATAAATAGGTCAATATACTGCAGCATGCAACACCTATCCCCCCATCTTAAATGCTGTTCTGTTGTCTGGCATTCTTGGTACCCCCTTAAAAACAACAACAACAACAAACACAGATATAGTATTGCAAAAATGTAAAGGTCAGCAGCCTATCACGTGATGTAAGACTACAATTACACAATCAGTGGACGTCCCCTTGAATTATAATACCTCTTTTCTGAACTAACAAGTATTCTAACTCTTTTATATAGGACCCTAATTAAGCTTCTTTTTAGTTATCACATAATGTCTTTAATATCTCACTTGACTGTAAATCATATTTGTTCCTTTTTTCACGGAAAAGTGTGATTGCATTGTACATGTTTTTACAAACACATCATTTACACATTGTAAAATTTAGTAATTTTTTTTTTCTCATAAAAATTGATGCGCCCTAAAATTCACTGAGGCTTATGGCTGCTTTATATTTAGGTATAACAATTAGCAAAGATCTATCCTCATATTTTAAAAGGAAATGTTGAAACTCGAAGCAAAAAAAATCATTGAAACTGCCTTTCAACCCACTGTTAGACCCACTTGGAATATTGTTCCACAGTTTGGTATCATTTGTCAAAATTTGTCATGTCGAAGATTTACCAGGAGTGATATGTTCGTACATTGTACATATGTATATTGCGACTACAGTTACATCGGTTGTGTATCAGAGCTTAACTGGCAAACTGTAAAGCGGAGACATGACATCAGCTCTGTCACTGCTATTTACAAAAACCAACACAATCTTGTGAGGGTTGACCATCACCATCTGTCACCAATCAGAAATCACAACCATTTAATACAGTAATCGAGGACACAGTATTACTCCTACTCATTTCCCCCAGAAGTATTCGCCTGTTGAATGGCCTACATGGGCCCATATCCTTACCCTTGTTTAGACATTTTCAGTGGGCAGCTGTACCCCTTCCAAAATGTTTTGATCTTGTTATCTTACAGTAGTACAGTGTATTGTAGTTTAATTTTCAAACTGTTCTTATCCATTAGATTGCACATAACATATATTTGTTTTCAATCTATTCCCAGACAATGCTGCTCTGTGTGACTGTACATTTATTTTGCTGTTGTGGCTTGATTGAGCCGGGGGCTGCGTTCTGTGAACGTCGCCTTTGCCTGGTTGACCTTTGTTCTCATCTTTCATAGAGGATTTACCTATGTTATCGTGAATGATATTTATTAAACGAACCAAAAGAAAAATGAAGAAGAAACATGGGAAAGACCAGATAGGTTTTTAACTGGTTAGAGAAGTTTCAACGAGATAAATCAAGATACATGTACCCATCTCTCTTCACGCGGTGATATTCCTTTCATACTTTGTACCGGTCAGGAGAAGTACTCGTAATAGCTACGTGTAATTGACGTCGACGTCGCACATGTCAATAAAAGAGAACTTGTATCTAACAACACTGAAGAGAAGTATGGGGCAATAATTTTTGCAAGTGAATTACATTAATCAACAGCAATTCAGTATTTATTCATGGATATAATTATTAGGCATGTTTTCACGTATTGCACAGGCACTGGTTACTAAACAAAGCTAATCTAAGTTTCAAGAAGATGATTAACAACCGCGCTAAAATACATGTAAATATCTTATGTAATCTAAATACTAATAAGCGACTAAATTAGCATTAATTAGATAATGCTGGTTCTTGTGAAATGCCATTTTTTGTCCATTACATGTATCACACTGGTAATAACATGTGGTGAAGTCACAATTCAAATCTGAAATTTAGTTTGCTTCCGGCCATTTTTTGTTTGTATAGTTCGTCAAACTGTTCATTCTGTGCGACTGTAAAATAGTTCTTCCAGTCACCGACAACACCTGTAAAAGAAAAAAAGATTAATTTAAAAAGTGTTGATATCCATGAACTGGATTAAAGAATGCCCGCACGTCAACTCGTGACCACAGGGGGCCCACGCAGTGTTTGGTTTATACATAATTTATTTTAGTTCGATTGTGTAGGAAGCTATACGCTTATAGACACACTTTCGAATCCGTTCCTGGAACCAACCGGTACTTACCCCCCGTTCACACATAGACGCCGCTTCCACTACGATCAAAGCGTGGCCGAAAACGTGGCCGATCGTGGCAAATCGCAGGAGAAACGTAGTGGAGTCTACATAAGCGCAGTATGATCGCGGTAGCGTCTTCATGATCGGAAAGCTCTCCGCTCTCGCCACGTTTATTTTGAACGTGCTCAAAACAAGCGTAGCGGGATCGTGGCCAACAAGAATCGGGGTAAAGTCGTAAAAAGAGCGTAGTAGAAGCGCCGTAATCGTACAAGCAGCGCGGAAGCATCGTGGATAGTTCTTCATGATCGTAGTAAAAGCGCAGTATAAGTATAGTACAGTCGGGAACATACCGAGTACGCTTCTTCAACGTTCCCACTATGTTCTTACTACGTTCCCACTACGATCTCTCTACGTTCAGGACGATCCTACGAAGACCTACCATGACCTTACGACGATCATACCACGACTTGTCAGGTAGCAGTTTGTTTTTATAGCGCTGCTATTTGACCAATCATAATCTGAGGAAGTGGTGTCTTCCATTCGGAGTTCTCTCATCAGTGTATCATATTGTCAAAACTGGAGCCTCCTATCTGCAGATAGTCATGGCCGTACCCAGTATCTTCTTGGCCACCTTCTGCGCCTTCGCCTGTTATCAATCTGTGCAATTTCAATTGCAACCAATATTTGTTCTTGATAAGGTAAAGCCGGATGAATCATATCAGCATTAATACGTCTGTTCATGTTTGAAGTTTGGAAGTAAATGAAAAGTAATTTTTGAAACCCAAGATATACATATCATCGCCAAAATCGAACCAGACGCGTACTACAAGCGTGATATGATCGGCACCGTCGTAGCGATATCGTCGAACAGTCTTCTAGGTCTGCGTAGCGTCGTAGTTAGGGCTTGAATGTCGTAGCGGCAGCGTAGTATAAACGCAATAAACGCGGCCGCTGATCGGCATCGGTCAGCGTAACATCGTAGTAGAAGCGTGTCAGCAGCGCGTTTGACGTGGGAACATCGTAGTACAGTCGTAATGAAGACCAAAATTTGCTAAATTGTTCGATTTCGACGCCGATCGGCCCCGATCCAATACTTTTTCGGATCGTGGCTTGAACGGCATGATCGTCCTAAAGTCGCAGCTATGTGTGAACGGGGGGTTAGCAATGAGTGTGAAGTTTATGCTCAAGAAAACAACGACTTGCCCCTGACGGGGTTTGGACAGTGTTTGGATGGTATATACTGCTTGATGGTGACTTTAAAATGAGATTCAAGTCATAACCTTATAATATGTATATAAATATTTATATACATATTATAAGGTTATGACTTGAATCTCATTAAGGTCACCATCAAGCAGTATATACCGTCCAAACACTGTGTGGGCCCCCTGTGCTCGTGACATATTGACCAATGTTCAGTTCAGATATTCATTAAAGAAATGGGTGAAACTAGTTCAGCATACAGAGTTCTTTTTTGGTCGTCCTCTCAAAAATCTGTGATTTAAATATTTTTGGCAGCTATCTTTGGCGCCATATTTGATTTCTAGGACTGTTTAGTATCCAATCAATCGTGACTTTTCGATCCTTTCCGTCAGTCAATAATAGCCGAAAATGGTCCGATTAGGATCCCATCCCTTTGTTGAATTTACAATGAAGCTGCTACACCAGAATGTACTTCTAGTATTGATTCATTAATCATTAGAAGTTTATTTATATTCTTTAATCGATCACAGGTGTAATAATCAGAAAATGATGTGAAAATCAAATAAGAAGCTTTTATAAATACGGTTGCGTCTATAGCTTTTTAAAAAATCAAAACGGGGGAAAAAACAGAATCCCGAAAGAACATTGCAGGCTCGTTTGAATGAGCCTGTTCATGGACGGTACTGGTAAGTGCAAGTTAGCGTGCACGCCCCTTGCACCAGATAAAGCAGAACATGAAATGGTGTAATTTTGTATTTAGAATAACCGCAAACGGAAACACATATTATACTTGCTCTAACTTTTGGTTCGATGCCTTCTGAGTACCCTGCTAGCGTGGCTTGGTTGTGTCGGGCTGTGTTCTGTGTGCGTCACCTAGCCTTGTTGATCTTTGATATCAACTATTGTTGCTGTTATCAACTATAGTTGCCGTTACAATGACATAAAAAAATTGAAAATATGAAACTACATAATTGGCTTTTTACTCCAATAGATAAAAGTGTACCTTTTCGGTAAAAGTTTGGCTGCTTGTTAACCCAGACATTTGTCCAGAACTCGTTCTCCAATCCTTTCTTATCATTTTGCATATTTTCAAACTGACACTTTTTGGCAATATTTTGACACAGTTCTGCTGATACTGGTAATTCTAAAAAACCAGCAAGTTTTTTCACTTCTCGGCAAAGGTCCTGGAAATAATACAGATGGGTTGCTATAACGCCAGTTATAATGGTAATAATAAAGAGATACTGCTTGTGTAAGACATTTCTAAATCTATCGAGAACATAAATAGTATACAGTACATAGTTAGCAACATGGTCCTTTTTTTTTGCAAAAGTATCTTGTTATACTTTAATTGAATATCTATAGTGTTATACTTCAATTGAGCCGTGTCACGACAAAACCAACATAATGGGTTTGCGACCAGCATGGATCCAGACCAGCCTGCGCATCCGCGCAGTCTGATCAGGATCCAAGCTGTTCGCTTACAGACCCTATAACAAGTAAAGAAACTGATAGCGAACAGCATGGATCCTGATCAGACTGCGCGGATGCACAGGCTGGTCTGGATCCATGCTGGTCGCAAACCAATTATGTTGGTTTTGTCATGACACGGCTCAATTAAATATCTAGTGAAGGTAAAACTGGTTGCTAACCTCTTTCATGTCTTCAAAATACATTAGGTGTATAGGGTAGTCAGGATTTTCTTCCATCGCTTTCTCCCAATCTCTGATGTAGTCAAACCATGAATTTACATCGACTGAAATGTTCAGAACTATATTTAGAACATTTGTCAACTCATATTACTCGTATGTAAAAAATATGCATAAGGGTGGGGTACTCCGACTACTCCTATAATAATTGCCTTATACATGTACTTAAAAAAAGAGTAAAAGAGTATATTCTAAAATATTTGGAAGCGTCTCTATTAAGGCGAACATTTTTACTATTTATTCGAAGATTTATTTCTTGACTAGCAGAATTAATTGAGACACTTTCAGCTGTTTAATAATAGGGTGCTTTTGAGTATTCTTATAAGTGTTAAATACCGTACAAGAAATTAAAATACTTTCTGCTTATGACAAAAATGAAAAAGGATGTTTTTGCAAGGACAAAATAAAAATAAATCGTTAATTGCACCAAATATATTCATCTTTAGAATGCCAAAAGTTTAAAACATAAAGAAGTAGCAAATGGCCTACCATTCCCTTCAAGAAATAAAGGTAACCAGTCACTCCACGCTCCATTGTAATTATACAATGATTTTAATTTAATATGGTGATGAAAATGAGAGACTGCCACATCCTTTGGATTGCGATGAACAAGAACGATCTTAGTCTTTTTTCGGACCATGTCTTTCGGTAAGTCATTGAACCGGAAGTGCGTGTTAAGAACTCTTGGAGACGCAAGTGACGTCAGATCGTCTGAAGAAATGGCTTCGATCATATTCATTTGCTTAATTGTTGGAACAGTTTCAGCTTTTCCGTTGCAAAGCATAGATATTATCTCCCAGGTCCAATGTGTACCTGTTTAAATAAAGTAATACAACAAAATATATCCGTAAAGTAGGGTTTAGAACCTTTTGATTATTCTATTTTATCCTTTTATTTTCAAGATTCTTAAAAAATTGTGTAGAAGATGGAATTCAATGAATTACTTTACACTGTATAGTTTCACTTTATTTTTTAAAGCAAGGCGACCTTAGTTTATACAAGTTTATTTTAGTTCGAGTGTGTTGGAAGCTACACCCTCGAAACCGTTCCTGGAACCAACCTGTACCAGTAAAGTTTCTTGTTCAAGGAAACAACGGGTTGGCCTGACAGGGTTTGAACACACGCGGTCAGCAATCCTTAGAATCACTCAGGCACGCCACCTCAGCATTCTTGTATATTCATGATATTTTAACATGAAAAAAGGGTATTTTGGTTACCTGACTTAGCATATGTAACAAGAAGGATGTCGTCATCTCGTGCTTTAGCCTCTTTCGCCACGTGGACGACGTGATCCTGGTCTACACCCTCAACATACGGGTACCTGACACCGTTAATCTCCATAAACTGAATCGGATTCCCTCCGCCATCTTTGTAAATCTTCAACGGCATTCTGTGTAGCAATCGACAAGTAGTATAACAAACTCAATTGGTGAAGCTCTGAAAACAACATAAGCAGTCAATCTTTTTCGGATATCACTCTGGATTTACTAGTGTTTGCATCAGCTCTGGAAAACACCACCATGTGAGATGAAATGTGGCTTGTAAGATAATACATGAGACAAAATTGCAGAATAAAAATATGAGTTTTTGTATTATATATGAGACGCGCCATGACAAAACCAACATAATGGGTTTGCGACCAGCATGGATCCAGACCAGCCTGCGCACCCGCGCAGTCTGATCAGGATCCATGCTGTTCGCTTACAACCCCTAAAGCAAGTAGAGAAACTGATAGCGAACAGCATGGATCCTGATCAGACTGCGCGGATGCGAAGGCTGGTTAGGATCCATGCTGGTCGCGAACGTACTATGTTGGTTTTGTCATGACGCGGCTCATATATATTTTAATTTAATGAATATGTTATGTATGCAAAATGAAATTATCCATGTCACAGATGGCTATATTTGGCTCTCGGTTGACCATTTAGCGGAAACTCGACAGAGCCTGCAGGGCTGCGTTTCATAAAATAGAACATTTTCATCTATAGTCAAAGACTTAAATTCATTCTGCTGTGAAAAGTAAGCGAAACGCAACGGCACGCAACTTAATTTGCAATGTATTAATGTTCATCTGCATTGCAGTTCAGAAATTGAAGGAGTTCTGACACAGGAATAGTAACTTATAATATTTTCTTTGAAACGCAATATTGTGTGATTTTTTTAGGCTTAAGACTGATTTCAGACTGATTTCAGACTACGGTCTTTCTATGGAACGCAGTCCAAGGCTTTTGAAATATTCTTATGTTAGGTACGTCATATAGTATAGGACTTGAGATAACTTGGCCAAATTTACAACCTTATACAGATATACTCGAGCTAAATAATCCGACCAATACATGTATTAGATTCTTAAAAGCACATATTCTGATACTTAACATAGCATACATTGTATTCAGGCACATATATTTCTAAATTTGTTCAAGTTCCTACATCCAATGTCGTAAAGTATAGTCAATAAATAATTGATTTGACAAATTTGCAAGGAATCTCGTTTTAAACATGACCACACTTGTTTAAACTAGGTTAAAGGTAACAGTTTAAAATCAATCTTATTTGAGTTAAGAAAAAACTGCATGTATAATATACATGTATATATACTAATGTAAATATTTTGTTGTCAGATAAAATGTTGCATGAAGTTTATTTAATAATGTATTAAATGATATTGATGTTCGTTGTCTAACAGGGCATCGTCTTATTTGAGCCGCGTCACGACAAAACCAACATAGTGGGTTTGCGACCAGCATGGATCCAGACCAGCCTGCGCATCCGCGCAGTCTGATCAGGATCCATGCTGTTCGCTTACCAACTCTATTACAAGGCGATTAGCATGGATCCTGATCAGACTGCGTGGATGCGCAGGCTGGTCTGGATCCATGCTGGTCGCAAACGCACTATGTTTGTTTTGTCGTGACGCGGCTCAATTGAATTTACTTCAAAATTAATAGTCTTAAACTTAAAAAGACTAACAGACATGTCCGTTTATAAAAATAGTACTATACCTTGAAGTGTTAAATCAACGAAATTTACTCACTCGCGTTAAAATTAAAAAAAAACAACAACAACAGAGACGTATATAAGGCGTTGAATACCGAATATTTTTAAGGATATCTTTCAGCCATGACAAAGGTGGTATCGTGTACATGTATAGTGAACTACTTTAACTTAATAACTTTATAGTAGAGAGACTGAGAGCGTTGACCTCCTTGATTTACATGATTAAAAATACGTTAAAGTTTGACAATATTTAAGTTGGGAGATTTGCGATGTGGGATGGGGTGGTGGGGGGGGGGTTTCATACATCTTATATCAAAGACATGAATATATAATTTCAAACATAATATGACTCCTGGTCGGAATTTAAAGTTTAAAATGAATATGTCGGTCACTTAAAAAGGATTTGTGATAAACAACACAATTATTTCCGAAATATGCAAACTAAACAAACAGTAGGTAGGAAGGTATGTAATGAGTATATGTGCATGTACTTTAAATTTAAGGATCCGTTATTGTTTTTATACTCGTACTTTACAGGCAAAATTAAATCAAGAGACCAGCTCGCCTTGAAACAATTTAAGTCATGCCAAAAACATGCGGGTTGCCCTAGTTTACATTCCGTTTTTTGTAACATAGTTTTGTGCTTTGTTGCACGGTTTTTACAGATTAAGTAATTTAGGAGTTGTTGCCCCTGTTAGGTGACTTTTTTTAAAGACATTGGTACTAAATACATGTAGTTCCTGCATTAGAAGAAGAAGAAGGAGAAGAAGAAGAAGAAGAAAGAAGAAAAATTTATTTATTATAGTGACTTGCGATACATGTATATAGTACAAACAAATATAAAACAATTACAGAACAAATGAATCGCCCGGCCCCATGGACCTATAAGTCACTGTTTATAGAAAAACGTCATTTATGTAAACATAGACAATCGAGTTGATTTAACGTATCAAGAATAAATATATATATATATGAATGGTATTAATATGTTTAAAACATAACACCTGCCTAAACTTATCATTATAGTGTATATAGTTCGATGATAAACTTTCCTGAGTTCGAATAAGTAATACATATAATTACACTTCAGTATTTCTTTAAATGATATTCCGTCTATGTAAATAAGCTTTCACTAAGTATTTTTCAATCTTTCTAACGTGGTTTGAAAACAAGAAGATTAATTTGTCATCGACATTCAAATCCATAAATACATTATCATTTAATATTTCACCAAATGATTGCGATCTTATCTCATTATATTTTGGACAATTAAGCAAGAAATGTACTTCATTTTCAACACAACTGTCATTGCATAGCCTACAAAGTCTATCATTCAACGGTTCTCCAGTATATCTTCCTGTTTCGACTCTAAGTGGAAGAATCCCGCATCTAAATTGTGCTATAATGGAGCGTTCATATTTCGACAAATTAAATAAAACATAGTCCTCTGTGTTAAAATTGCATTTAAATAATTTGTAAGTTCTAAGCTTTGGAGTGTTTTGCACAGTTTCTATCCACTGTCTACTATAGAGGGTTTTTAGTTTCAGTTCAGCGGTTTGAAGATCAATTATGGATCTGCTGTAATAAGCATGCGAGAGATCAAGTGACGTCATTATTGATTTTATCTCACTACACCAGTTATTGTTACATAGCATATAGTCTTGATCAAACACTAATTTGGTAATCCTATCGCTGTCAAAATTAATCAATCTAATTCCAGAATCTAAGCATATTCAACCACTTACGGTAACGACTTGGTACCCACCCAAGTCAACCGGAAAGTGCAGCTATTGGTGCGTAACGGTGTACCCCCATAATAATCTCATAGATCTATTGTGAACGTTGTCAATTTGCTGTATGTTTTGTATCCCCAAATAGATGAACAGTAATCCATGACTGGAACAACACAATTAAATACAAGTTTTTCATATGATTTGAACCCGAAATCCGTAATACCGTGGATTTTATTAATTAACCCCTCCAAAAAAGCCCGGCTGGCTGCCTTGCCGATTGCCTCACAATGACTTTTAAACAATAACATTTCATCAAATATAACACCAAGATATTTGTATTCAGTCACTACATCCAATGTATTGCTACCAACATGATAGTTGAATTGTGTTCTTGGTAGACGCGGTTTTCTGAAGTGCAAACATTTTGATTTCTCTGTATTTATCAAAACGCGCCAGTTTTTACACCACTCATGAAGTGTATCTAACATTTTTTGTAAGTCAATTTCTGATTTTGCGATCAGAGCAATGTCATCTGCGTAAAGTAAAATAGAAATCGAGGCATTGTTTAATAGTCACCACCAATTAAGGGCA
>NW_026860165.1:0-55076 GCF_026571515.1 Ruditapes philippinarum
TAATCAACCCACTTTTAATGTTACATTTGTGTATCTTATTTTATGTATGTGCTAATATGTTCCGCATTTTTATCTAGATATATATTATTTTATTCACTTATGATACAGTAAGTAAATGTTATACTTAGCATATCATTACTATTTATTACTTATTATTATTTTACTTTAAACTATTACATTTAGTGTCTACATCCCACATTATAGTAATTTAACTTGTCTTTTACCATTTGTCTTTCAAAGTTTATCATAATGTGCTTCTTTTATGAGTTTTATGTTTGTATGCATGTATGTCGGTCAAAAGCTATACGTACATAGCTTATGTTTTGTAAAATGTTATATATATGTAGATATACCGACAATAAATAAATTTTGATTTGATTTGATTTGAATGGGTCACTTGTGTTGAGAAACTAAGTCACACAGCCCTTATGTGGGAAAATTAAGTTGTTTACACCCTTGAGGCTACTGTTCTGAGTGTTGTGGTCAAAATATCCTGAAAATTTGTCAAAAACGTTCTTTTGGTGATTTCTTGGTCAAGTTTGAATATGGGTCATCTGTGGTCAAAAACTAGGTCACACAGCCCAAACGAAATGGGATTGAGCCTTTATAATTAGGTGAGCGATATAAGGGCCATCATGGCCCTCTTGTTTCCAAGTTATTGCCCTTTTTAGCACTTTGAAAAATGGATATGGTTTTAACTTAACCGGCAAGTTGGATATATCTGAAGTTCTATCTATAGATACTAATGGGGGCGTCTGTGGCCGAGTGGTAGAGGTCGTTGACTTCAAACCACTTGTCCCTCACCGCTGTGGGTTCGAATCCCGACAGGGACTTTGGATTCTTTTATGTGAGGAAGCTATCCAGCTAGCTTACGGAACATCGGTGGTTCTACTCAGGTGCCCGTTCGTTCCTGAAATAATGCACGGAAGGGCACCTGAGGTCTTCCTCCACCAGTATAGCTGGAACGTCGCAATATGACCTATACTGTGTCGATGTGACGTAAAACCCAAAACAAACAAACACCAGTCAGGTGTGACCTAAGTACTCTGAGCGACGTGCACAACGGGTTTTCCAATAAGTGATTTATGACGTCATTTGGGATATTTGTATTGCTCATTACGCCTATCCCACACCGAGCTATTGACGTGGCATGTGCAACGAAATTTCTACCACGTCCGCCATTTTGACAGATTACAATCTATCAACAGAAAATCTTGAACGATATAGCATTGTTGAAAGAATCATTCTTCAAATTTGAAGGGACCAAAAGATACCAGTGACGTTTGTTTAGTGATTGATAGTAAGATAATTTTACTTTTCTAACCAATTTGACGGATTTTTATTAATGTTTATACTTCCTGAAGAAGTGGGTGGGGTAGAACCGGTCAGAATTATTTCTAAAATTGAAATTCTGTTCAAATTCAATAGATATCTTCATGTTTTAAAGCTGTCATAAGTTTAAATAAGTGGTATTCGAAGCCAGTGTAATGAGTGTTGTTAATTGTCAATTTATTATGTATGGCGATTGTAACTTGAAATAAAATGAGGGAAGTTGATTTCTCTAAACTTTGCATTCTGGAAGTAGCAATGCTACATGATATTTTTTGGTCTACATTTCAAAGTTATGAAGGTGTTACATGAAAAGAACACTGCTTGATAATGTCAAAAAACTTTATTTTAACAAGAAATATTTAACACTCTTTTTTTTGGTGATTTTTTTAGTCTATCACATATTCATATACCTAAAACTGTCATTTTCCTAAAAAAGTGAAAATTCTAACCCCAGTCAGTTTTTACTTCACTATTTGAAATATTTCCAAAGAAACAGTCTTTTCACACTTCAGTATTAAAAACTTGAACTTCTGAACATGCAATTTATCCAAATACACGGAAAAAAGCAGCACATACCATAAATTAATGCTCTTGGAACTTTGGTTTGGACCTGTGTCAGACCAGACTGTGGCTGGGGTAAAGGTAAAATTTACTGCTCATAGTTGAAAAAAGGTTTGAGTTGCATTTTATAAATTCATGTTTTGTTCAATGGGAAAATAGAAATTGATTTTACAGAGAAAAAATGTTATTTTTCTATTTGAAAGACCCTGCTGTCATGAACTAGATGGTGTGCAAATTTATGCATGATCAAAATGTTAAAAACGACAAATACAGTGACAGTGCCTTACTTGAGTAAACATTAAATGATTAATACTGTAATTTTTAGTGAATACTTCCTCCATCATATTCCATGTATTAGTGGTAATTATTTTAATGTCAGGTTACACAATCGGGGATACACGTTCATTGCATCACTCTCACATTGCAATGCCAATGGCAATGGCATAAACAAAGAAATTGTCAGCATTTCAAAGGTTGAAACATAACTAATGTCATTACTGTTACATCGTGCATATCAAATAAATAAAACAGAATTTTAAAACACTAATTTTAATGGCCTAGTGTATAGTAATCACTGATTCAGTGCCAATAATAGCAATATCAATTCGTTTCCCCACCCACTGACCCAATCACTGAAAACTGGCCGTATTTCTTTATCTGAACATTGTCATAATAAACTGTGAACAGTTCTTATAAAACAGGAGTTATTGCAACATTATTACAAGTTAAACCAAGGGAAATACTTCTTCAATCGCAGAAAATATCTGAAATATGTATAATCTGTTTCGTTTTTTCACAAACAGGAAGTTGACAGTACGACTTTCGGATTGCTCTCAAATTTACCGCTGTTTTCAATGAGTGTCCAAGATAAGGTACACTATTGCACGCAGGTCACAAATCTTCAAAAATAAATACTTTGTCCAGGTCCAATGTTGAAATTAAAGGGTATATTCGAAAGATTGATAATTATTTCATAAGAAACGCACATTTACTTGAGTGTAATGGGTTTGAAAGTGAAAAATATTTGCAAATCTTTTCTTTCCAATTTGATTTCGTTTAGAAGGTGCGGGTTCAACGATATAAAAATACGGTTACACATTAATTAATGTTTCTATTAATAAATGCAACTATTTTTACTGACCAACGAACTGTTGTCTAAGAATAATTTACAGGCAAAAACGTCATGGGTTTCCCGATTTATTGAGGTCAGACATTTTCATTGGTCTGCGCACTTCGTTGCGCAGCGCCATCTAGCGAGCGTAGCATTGCTACTGGAAGTGGCTAGTCGTACGGGCCCGTACGGCTTTGTGAAAGGAACCCATTTAACATCGATGGGGGAAAGTGTTGCAATATATTGCGATACGTATTGTTATTTATCTTAGGTACTTGGAAATACTTCAGAAAAAGAGACTTGTATATTATTTCAACAAATAATCAAATATTTAGTTCTGGCTTCCAAAACTTTATAAGCCGCTTTTTAACATTTTTGTTTTTCATCAGATGCGGCATTAAAGTTTTGGATTAGACCCGTTACGAAACCTAACCAGAATAACATATGTTGATTTATTCTTGTTTTTCACTTGCAAATACACTTGACCCGATCAATTCTTGTGCATTTTACGGTAAAACAATTATCTAAATATCGTTCTATACCTATTCAAGTAATAAAATATTAATACCGTCATTAAAATTGCCGATTTAACTGTAAAACATCAATTTTCACCGACTACAATCGGCCATGACATTCAAGTGCCACGCGAGACCTCGTATGACGTCATTCGCGGGAACAGATTTGAATAGAGTTGTGTACTATATTTAGAACATTTTGTTGACATGATTTCGATATTTTTATTCAAAATAATGTTTTTATTTATTTTCATAAATTTTTTAGTATTTAAATATGCTTTTATTGAATATAACAGTCAGTAAATAACCTTTTTCAACATCTTAAAAAAAAGTTATCTATAAAAATATTGGAGGCACATGGGTTCCTAAAGGTCAATCTCGTAATCACGTGGTCAAACATTTTGGCAAGATGGCGGCCAAGTGCCGAAATTTTTACCTGTCGGAAACTATTAGGTAGTTTATGATCCTAATAAGATTTTTATTTGTCCATCCTTGGCTTATCAACAGATTATATATCGTTTTATCAAGGTACGCTTCACTTTACTTCGTGGAATGTTCGATAAATAAATACGAGCGTGTCAGATTCCTGGCACGATTATTGGTGGACTTTCCCTACGGGGTTATCTTCAGCGTTCACGTCATGTCATATATATAAACGGGTATGCTGAAGACCTTAAGCTATCAAATATTATATATATCTATATCTTTCGCAAAACAGAATTAGTGGATAGTTTCATTTAGCAATTATCCATGTTTTTCTTTAAAAAAAATTAACATGTCTACTTTATTCAATAATTATATGTGTCTCTCTTTTCCTTGTAATTGAATTTTTTATCAGATCCCTCTGCCATAGTAAATCACCGATTTATTCAAGCATTTGTCTACAAACTGTTGTTTTTACACGCTTCCTACTTTCGGTTTGTTATTTTCTTTTGTGCATAGGACATTTTCATAACATTTATTTATCAAGAAAATTATGGAAGACTTTCTTTTATTTATAGAGGAAATTATGGAACACTGTTATTATTAAATAAAACTGGTACAAATAAATGTGAACCGCGGTACACAGTGTTCGAAATTAGCAATAGTAATTTCTCCTCGGGCTACCAACTTTTCACAGTAACAAGCCCGACCAGGCTACTGTATTTTTTTTCAGAGGCAATATAAACAACTGTTTTGAACAAATGAATTGTGCTAGTGAAATGTCTTTTGGGCTAGTGAATATTCCAATCTGGTAGTCCGACCAGCCTAGTCGGTTCTAATTTCTTACACTGGGTATAATATTTATTTATCATGCACCGCAATATATCGGTGTACCGGTAAACCGTTAACAGCCCTACCTCTAGTCTGGGATTCAGGCGTTGATATTTTTTGCTTATTCATTTATACATACGCGCTATTTCATACTCTATCATCATAGATAACACAACATCTCTGATTTTTATAGTATCAACACCTGGGGAAACCTGCGGGGTTTTCCATGTAATTATCGACTAATGATAATCCTATTAATAGACCGATTAGCACGTGACCAACAAATTACATGACTAAATCGAAATCAAGGCGATGATGATGAATGTTGAAAATTTGACGCCATTTACTATTATAAATTACGTCCAGCACAATTCTCTGATGCTCACAAACTTTATCCAATTTAACTAATCAAACCTGTTGATCGAATTCACTCATCATGCAATAAACTTTGTCAACCAGTGTCAGTTTTTAATCGGAAATGGTGTTTTGAAAGCGAGGCTCCCTAACTGTTTCGTTGAGTTTTGGGTCACTTCGTGGAAACTCTGTTTCTATTGTTAGAAACTAGTTTGTCGTTGCATGAGTTATCGCTCTTTAAATAACACCCGTCATTTTCGGGGTGTATACTCAAAGATTGGGACAGATTTTTTTTTAATGGAACTATTACCCTATGGGTGCAAAATGTAATGGGCACTTGGAGGTTTTAATGGGCACTTGAGCAAAACAAATGGGAATTTTTTGTAACTTGTTTTAGATTTTTAATGTCTTAAACCCTTCACAAATAATCACATACAAACATTATGTCTGATCTAAATTTCATTTTTATTTTACATCTGTTTTTGTTGAAAGAGTTAGGTATTATCTGTTTTTGTTGAAAGAGTTAGGTATTATCTGAATGTCACTTTTTATATATGTATCTGTTGTATATTCTCTCAACTGATTAGATGTGACTTTCACTTCTTGAATATGCGCCTGTTTTTGTTCTGTTTCCACAGCCGTAAGACTTCCTGGAAGTTTAATTCTTCAGTAGCAAGGCAGATTTTCAGAAGCTTATCCAGGTTGTCAGCAGACAGCTTGCACCTGCAAAAATACAAAATTGTAATACTTTCCTGTCAGTGTGGCCACTTAACAAACACTTTTAAGCAGAGCTGAGGGCTGTAAAAGAAAAACTCAGCAGTTGTACCAATAAACATTAATTTATATAATGTTGTGTTCTTTATTATAATTTAAAATATACAATAAAATATATTAAAAAATAAAATGCATTTCTTTAACTTTTAGTCTGCTGTTGGAAAATTTCTTTGGGTTTTGCAGCCAATACAGACCAGGTAACCTGCATATCTGACCAGTCTGGTTAAGGTCTGCACTGTTTGCTATTCAGTCAGTAGAATTTTGGTCAAGACCAATTTAAGACCTGGTAGGTATAATTGAAAGACAAGTCCATTGTAGAAATTAAACTTACCTGTGTTTAGTTATGATTTTGTTCTGCTGTGAAAAGACTCTCTCACAGTCAGCTGTATGTAGAGGAAGAACAGCTGCAAACTGAGCCAGCTTAATCATGTTTGGTACTTCTTTAGCATGACTTTCTGTCAGGAGACGCCAAAGAACCTTGAAACTATCAACAGGATACTTAAGTGACCGGACAATTTCCTTCACCAGACGCAGGGCTTTTTTTTGCTATATAACTGTAGCCGTTTAACGGCTACTTCCCCAGCTGAAAAAAAAATTCCCCTTGAGCTAAAAGATTCCCCTTGGTCTGAATAAAATCAACTATTATGGCTTGCTTGTTTAAAAAATAACATTTTTGTTCAAATAGTTTTTTATAGGCCTACAGTGTTTGATATTACTGATTGTCCTGCAAGAAAAAAAGTCCAAGCGTTGCCGACAATGGGCTGATCATATCTCTAAACATTCTGTCTTTGTGAAAATTCTACTCAAAATCTGCAGAAATTTGTAAAAATATGTTATTTTATTCATTCTTACAGATTTTAATCATTGTCTGGAAAAACATGGAGTTATATTTAAATACCAAAAATTGGAAAAATATTCTATTATCACATGTTTTAGCGACCTATTTGCTGTTTGATTTTCGGCTTGAATTTGGAGAGGAATGTGTTAGTTTATGTAAATAAATTATAAAACATAAAACAGTTAATTGATTTTCGTACATTAAGTGTCAAAATGTCCTTTGAGAATCATAATCTAATCTTTTTAGCACTTAATGCAGTTTTTACATAGAAAAATCAAAGCAATCATTCTGAAATAAATAGGGGAGGTGTGTGGGGAGGTTACAGCAATGTTGAAGCTTGGCAATATTACAAATGATATTGACTCAAGTGATTCCAACTAAATAAAAAAAGTGGTTTTGTATGTTTAAGGAATTCAAGGCCAAAGATCTGAACTGTTTTCATTGTTTATGACTCGCCTGACTTTTAGGGCATGTGTTTATTGTTAATTTTAAAGTTATTAACTCAATTTTTAATGTAATAGATTTTCCCCAAAATGTCTTTTTATCGCGCATTTTTTCCCCAACTGAAAGGCCAGGCCATTTCCCCAAAATTGAAAAAAAAGCCCTGCCAGACGCCACTCCTTTCGAACTGTATCTTTGTTAAGAAGTGCTGGAGATGTCACATCACAGTGATTTTTTTCAGTTTTTGTGGAAGGGGGTCAGTGCCCATTGGGTGGGGAAAAATAGCGCGTAAATGCCAAAAAAGGGGAATTTTCAGTGTTATTAATATTCAATAAAAAGACTAAAAATACATGATTTTTTAACAATCCTATAGAATAAATTAGTTGAACACTTTCTACGCTTACTGTGTTTTCAAAATTGAAGTAATGCTATTGATATTTTTTGTTTCTTATATTTTTCAGATTTTTTTTTCAATAACAACAAATGTTAACTCCACCAGCATATCATTAGCCATTATTCACACAGATTTATTTGTTATGAAATTTTGCATACATAATCGCAGTTTCTATAATCATAATTTATCAATTCTTTGCACTGGCAGACAAGTTATTTAGTGAATTGATTGGAAATATTTATATCATGTATTAGATCTATTACTAAAAAAAATACACTGAGAAAAAAATATCGCATAATCGAGCTTGCATTGGTCTGGTTTTTGATATTTTTCCTTTGAACCTAGCACAGAAAGTGCCTGCTGTTTAAAAAGAACATCAATACGTTTGTTCTTCGAGGAGCATTTTTTATTTATCATCTTTCGATAACATCAAGAACGACTGTTGTGTGACATTTTTGCAGTAAATGCGATAGGTCGTAAAAGCCGTAAAGATACAGCGACAATTCGACACATCGGCAGTTCGGTAACTTGAGGATTTTCATCTTGTTACTGTAATCTCTTTTTGATAGCGTATTTTTCTTTCATTTTATAATATTCTGTTTATTTTATACTTACCAAGTAGGCGAGTGTTTAATTATAAATATTTGCATGTATTATTTCATTAAAGCCAACGGTAAATAACAAACTCAATAACCGACTGTCGCGCTACCGTATTGTCTTATAGCCGCGGTAAAACGAACGACCTATGTCGCAAAGCAAGCATAAAGTAAACATCCCTGATAATAATGATAGAGTTCATGAATTTGCTTTGCGAATCAAAATAAAATTTATTGGCATATTTTACTTATGGTTTGTGTGTCTTCTTTCTGTATCTTGTTTGGGTATATTTTTTGACGGTGGGGAATTTTCGCAATTTCATGGGGAAAAATATATATTCCGAGAGGTGGGGAAAGGGGCCGAATATCGCCGAATATTTCGACCAAAAAAAACACTGCATCACCATAAGTCTAAAAAACAGATTGTATTTATAAGAACCTTATTAGTAATTTCTGCAGCCTTTCTTCCTTTAATTCACTGATACATACTGTTACATGAAGTTATATTTTTTAATTGACCAGTCTTAATTTTCCTACTGCAAAGAAACAATTCCTGACATTAAAAAAATTGAAAGAAAATTTGTGTACTATTTTATCAATCATTTTAAAAAAAAAAATTCTTAATATTGAATAATTAACCTTTTCTTCACCAAAATGATTTAATAAAACTTCAATCTCAGAGTCTCCAAAGTTGGGATCACTGTCAACATTTATAGTTCTCAAACACAACACAAAGAAGGCATCAAGTAGTTGCTTTTGTGGAAACCTGCAGTAGAAAGTGTAAGTACTGAAAAGTCTGTAATTTACTGTAAGTAACTGACACCATAGATACTGAACCAATGTTTATAAAACCTTTCACTTCAGACCAGTGATTCACTGTGAATAAACAAAAACTGCCTGTGTTTTATCATTGAAATACTACAAGTACTGTTACTGTATACTTTAAATACATTTGTTTTTTTAGAAGAAAACTTTTTGGTGCTATTTAATTTTTCATGTTTCAATGTTTGATTTTTAGTATGGGATGATACAAGTAAAAGCAATTATTTTAATCACAAGATTCTGAAAATGTTATTCCTTTAAATGTTTTATTATACATATTTAAAAAGTTCAAAGTATCTTTACATGATTGTTGATATTTTCAATAGAAGTAAGAACATTACCCTGAAAAGGACTGTATTGTTGTTATTTAAGGACAGTGGTAACCGTGTAGAACCCTTCAGTGATAACATTCAAATAATTGCTCATTGGTATAACAGAAAAAATAATATTTCCAGAAAACTTTTAATTCTTTAATCAATCATGGTACAAGTAGATTCTGAAATGTGTATGATGGGTTCTTCTTTTTCTACCTCTGGATCAGTACCATACAGCTGTTGTATCATGTGATCAGCCTGCACAGCATTTTTGTGGTCCTTGGATTCATTGTGTTTTAAAAGGGTGGATCTCTGTAGATTCCCTGAAATAAAAAAAAACATGACATCCTTTAGCATTGTTATAGATCTATTTCTTATTTGTAAAATAAAAATTGTTGTTTAAATATCTCTTGTATTTAAAATTATTTACTACAGTACCGAACACAATTTCAGTGTATCATATGAATCATAACACATTAACAACCGAAAATGGTTAAATTTAATCAGGCTTATAAATTGAAAGTTTTATGAAAGTAATTTCGAACACCGTTCTTGACCAAATTAATTTTTTAATTACGTTTTTGAGATACGCCAAATTGCAGAAGTGAGTATTGAAACATTTTGAGAGTGGGTAGGGAAAAAGATTTTTAAATGTAACTTTGATTCTCATAATAATTTCGTATTCGTATTCGTAATTCAGGGCTCAAGCTAGGTTCAAAATTTAGGGAGAAGTCACTTCTCCCTCCAGCTGCTTTAGGGAGAAGTGGGGAGACTTTAGGGAGAAGTGAGGAGATTCATTTATCGATGTTTTTTGTATGTTATTGCAATTATGTTGACTCACTGTACATATCTTATTAAATGAATTGGATTTGTGTTACAACAGAATATTCAATTTTAATTTAAAAGTAGTTTGAAACAAGTAATAATAAGAATGAGTATCATGTAATGCAACCATTGCATTAAATGAAGATAAAAAAGCCATAGTTGATTCCTATCATGGATCATATCATGGGTGGATTAACAGTTATTCCCTTCTGATTTACTATTAAAAAGCTTGCGCCGGACATTATATTCATTTTCACTTATGTTGTAAAGAAAATGAAAGTAGATAACGAAAGAAACGATCTTTAATTTAACTACATTTGTAATAAATACAGTGTAATACGCCGTCAATTTTATCAAATTTAACTCGTCGACAAAAAAGGTTATCATAACTTTCATTTATAATTACCGTTACAGTTATATGTCAGGCGGTCCTCTTAATTCTGACAATCATTCGATAGTGAAAATTTAATTGACGTTTGATCCGTCCATCATAAATAATTGTTACTGGTAGTTGTATGTTAGCGATTTAATGATTGGTTTAATAATGTCGCCTCGATTGAAACGTGAATTACGATTGGTTTCTCGCACGTATCGGTAATCTCGCCGTGGGCGGAGTCTAATTGTTCCTTGAGTGTCTGTTAATTAGACTTTTATGACATGTTGGTAAACAAACAAGCGGATTAATGACATACGCGTTGATTGAGATGCATGACAGTCCCTTTTTCCGGCGGCGAGGGTAAACAAAGCAAACACACATGTTATTCACAGTTATTGCTGGTAATTTTCAATAATGGATCAATAAAATCGGGCGACTTGATCTTCGCTTTCATGTAGGATGTCGGCGAAGTCAGACGGAATTCGGCGACTATTTCGCCCGAATCGCCCAGTAGCTCGAGCCCTGTAATTAGCGAGTGAAAAAAAAATCAAATCAAATGAACATCGATAGAATGTGTGAAAATAAAACGTCTTTAACTTCAAAAAGGAAAAAAAAAATCAAAAGACAAAAACACGCTTCGCCGACTCGGCAAACTTTCGGATACATTCAAAACTTACCGATGCACACAATAAAGAATAAATGATTTTATCTAATTAAAGTAATTAAAAACAGATACCTACCACAGTTTACGTCAATTAACTATCCATTATCCGTACAAAACAAACAATTAATCCAATCACTTTGTTTTCACGCTTATCAAGGTCATAAATCAACACTCGCTAATTCGTCACGCGCCAGGTGCATTCGCATAATTTCCCCCATCGCTGTCATGTCAACCATTCAATTCAGGGGGCGGAGTTTAATAAATAATCCAATCGTACGCCAGGAAAGTGAGAAAATGTCGGGAAATGGTCGTGGCGTACGTCACGGCTTACGATTTTCGCCGTATTCCTAAATTTTTGGAAGTCAGCGGTACGTCATTGATCTTAATTTTCGGCGTACAGATACGATTTTCGGGCGTAATTTACGGCCGTACGCCCGTTAACGGAAGCCCTGGTACATGTACACTTAAGCAATTGACTTTTTAACAAACTACCAGTACCTGAAATTACAGTATTACTATGAACAGACCTGGGGATGATTACATTGATCAGTAATTGATTTAATTACAATTACTTTCTGATTTTATTGTAATTGATTACTATTGATTACTCAGACTTACCTCTGTAATCAATTGAATTACAATTACTCTAAGAGAGTAATTGATTGATAATTGATTACATTCAATGTAAAGTAGAATCCCTACTAATGACCATACCTGAATATAGACCACCCCCTTAATAAGACCATTTTTTACAAGGTTCTTTGTGTCAATTGTTACATGATCTAGAATTAAGAATAACCGCTTATTCACTTTTAAGACTACCTAATTCAGTCCAACTTCTTTGCTTTATTCTTAATTTAACTCGACTATTGAGACTACTGATCAATATTAAAATCAACACATATCTAGATCTTAAATTTGTTGTTATTATCTGATTGAATGCTTTGCATGACACTTAATTTCACAAGGTGTGAAAAACTGTTATTATTGGGTTATTGTATGATATAAGGTGAGAAGGTAAATTTTAGAGTGGTTTAATGTTGCTTCTAGCAAATTTATTTTTTGTGAAGAATTAATTTTTATTTGATAGGTGATTTATGTACATCATATAATAATTGATATTGAAATCTGACCAAAGAGAATTTCAAGTTAAATTTTTTTCAGAAATATCATTATATGTTTTCCTTTCATCAGGTATCAAAACATACATTTATAGTGTCTTTTATATTGCGCTTGTAGCTTAAGATACATACTGTTGTTTTTTTTTTCAAACAAAATGACTAAGACAGACCATTGTCATAAAGTATGTAAGCAATGATAAGAATGTTCACAGTTAAGACCACCCCACAATTAAGACCATGTTGGTCCAGCCCAGATGATGGTCTTAATTAAGGGCTTTTACTGTATAAATGTAAAACAAAAGTTACACTGTATCATGTAAAATAATGGCATCATTTGAATTAAAATAGTTTCCTGTTAAATCTGAAAGTAATCAATATCAATCAAATTGTAATCATGATTACAGACAGAATTTTAGCTGTAATTGATTAATTACAATTACATTAATCAATTTTGGGCTAGGTAATCAATTACATGATGATTACAGTGTAATCATGTAATCAATTAAAAAATCAATGATTACAATTAATGATTACCCCAGGTCTGACTATGAATGATACAGGTATATAAGTTAACTAACAAACCTTTGCCTGTCCAATGTCTAGGCTCTTTTCCTGGTATTTCAAACACAGCTTCATGACTATAGGTAAGACATCCATCATTAAGTATGTTATGTACACAAATTGTGTGGAAGCCATTTTTTTAAGAAGCCCCTTTGACTTAGGATCTTTGGCTGCAACCCTCTGATGCAGATATGACAACAATGGATCAATAGTTCTGTATAGAACCGCCTCATAGCAAGAAAGCCATCTGACTGCATGTATTTCTTTGTATTTCAATACTAGATGGTTGAGAATAGCCTGTTCTTGATGAAGTTCCTGTTCACGGGATGGAGAAGCCTTGAAATAGTAGAACAGGTTTGTCAAGAAACGTTGATACTCACAGATGTTGGGCACAGATTTAGCAGCCTGACTTGTGAACAGAGCAAGGCGATGAGCCATGCAGTGTATGTGAATCATGTGCGGTTGCTTTCGTAGAAGTATGCCTTTGACTCCCCTGTCAGACCCTGTCATTACACTGGCACCGTCCGAGCCAAAACCTAGTAACTTGTCAAATGAAATGTTCCGTCTGGAAAATTCATCCACAATTACACTTGCAAGGCCCACACCAGTGCCATCTTCATATTCCACATTTCTTAAATAGATAGTATTGGGACAAGAAGATTCAGGATCAATCACCACAGCATTAATAGTCATTCCTTTCTTATTTGCTATATCAGTACTCTTGTCGGCAAGAACCGCCACTCATGGCGACTGATGCAACTTTTTATTAATGACACAGTCTAGATGGTCTCCGATTGCGGATAGAATCTCAGTTGCAGTATAATAGCTCTTGTAATTCACCTTTTCTGAACATTCAAGACCAGGTACATCAGCAGAGTTTAAAAAGTTTACAAGACTCTCAAACTTTGACAATGGCAAGTTTTCCTTTGCCAGCCAAACAACAGTTTTAATCATTTTTACCATTGCCTCATCTTCCTTGGAAAAGGCATTACTTACTGCTAATTGAAAGTTTTCTGCAAGTGATGGGGTTGCTACTGACTGAATATGGTCATCGATAACTTCATGTCCGTACAGTGTACTTGTGCGGAAATTTGTGCATCCTTTAGTCAGAGAGTTGTTTTTAGTCCCCTACCGGTTTACCGGAGGGGACTTTAGGTTTACCCTCCGTCCGTCTGTCTGTCCGTCCGTCTGTCTGTCCGTCCGTCTGTCCGTCCGTCAGTCCGTCCGTCCACAAAACTGGATCCCGCGATAACTTGAAAAGTACTGAAAATATTTTTATGAAACTTGGTATATGGATAGATGGCAGTATGGAGATTATGCACGTCTTTTTCTTTTCTTCCTATGGTGAAAATTCTGGTTGCTATGGCAACAAATAGGCTAAAAATATGGCAAATTTTACACATAAACTGGATCCAGTGATAACGCAAAAAGTACTGGAAATATTTTTATGAAACTTGACATATGGGTAGATGGCAGTCTTGGAATTATGCACGTCTTTTTCTTTTCTTCCTATGTTTAAAATTCTGGTTGCTATGGCAACAAATAGGCTGAAAATATGTTAAATTTTACACATAAACTGGATCCAGTGATAAAGCAAAAAGTACTGGAAATATTTTTATGAAACTTGACATATGGGTAGATGGCAGTCTTGGAATTATGCACGTCTTTTTCTTTTCTTCCTATGTTTAAAATTCTGGTTGCTATGGCAACAAATAGGCTGAAAATATGGCAAATTTTACACATAAACTGGATCCAGTGATAAAGCAAAAAGTACTGGAAATATTTTTATGAAACTTGACATATGGGTAGATGGCAGTCTTGGAATTATGCACGTCTTTTTCTTTTCTTCCTATGTTGAAAATTCTGGTTGCTATGACAACAAATAGGCTGAAAATATGGCAAATTTTACACATAAACTGGATCCAGTGATAAAGCAAAAAGTACTGGAAATATTTTTATGAAACTTGACATATGGGTAGATGGCAGTCTTGAGATTATGCACGTCTTTTTCTTTTCTTCCTATGTTGAAAATTCTGGTTGCTATGGCAACACATAGACTGAAAATGTGGCAAATTTTACACATAAACTGAATCCGGTGATAACTCAAAAAGTACTGGAAATATTTTTATGAAACTTGACATATGGGTAGATAGCAGTGTTGAGATTATGCATGTCTTATCTGTTCTTCCTATTTTGAAAAAATATCAGTTGCCTTGTAGGGATGTGCGGTATTACCGGTATACCGGTATACCGCGGTTTCGTTCAGACGCGGTACGTACCGGTACGACCCCTTGGAATACCGGTTTTTTAATATATATAATTTTACATAATATTTTTGTAAGATTCGGACGTTATTTACCCTGTAATCTGTGTTTCAACTTTCAACCTAAATTAAAGTGGAATTCCAAGTCTATTTTTAGAGCAGCAGTAAATGCACAGTATAATACTCTAACGAATAATTAGTCGCGGAAAGGTCGGATCGTTTCCCGGTTGTTTTTCATATTTATTATGTAGTGTAAATACATTTCATCCGCCGACATTTTTATAATTTCTATATATCATTCTTCATTTAAATGCATTAAAAGGGGACACCCATGTTAGTGCTCAGTCTAAGGCTAGTAAACATGTTGACGTATTGACGAGTGGCGACAATAACAAAACGTAAAGCATTTAGACATAGCCCAACTTGTAAACAGCTTCATACCGTCATGGACGAATTCACCACGGTCAAAATCCAATGGGAATTGCCATTTTTCTGTTTTAGATTTTGTTGAAAATATTATCAAGACAATAAGGTTATTTTCTTCTTTCTTTTATTTATTATTTTCCAGTCAGGTAGACAGATGTTAGTTGAAAGAAATAAAGATATTAATCTGTTTTTCTAAAATGTATTGTGTTTTATCAAAATGTTTAAACATTCTTATGGCAGTTGGTCTTAGTTTGCATAAATTAAACATTAAAAAGTGTCTTCATAATACCGTGGTACATACCGCGGTACACAGGTGAAATACCGCGATATACCGCGGTACAAAAAAAATGGTGGTACCCATCCCTATTGCCTTGGCAACAAATAGGCTTAAAACATGGCAAATATAACAATATTTGTGATTAGTCAAAAAGAGCTGAAAATTTTTATGAAATTGCATCTTTAATTCAAGAGTTATCTCCTCTTTAAGAATTCTGCCTTTAAAATGTTATATTTTGGTAACAGGGCAGGGGTTTTTTTTACTAACAAATTGACACCGATAGTCGGCGTCTTCCCCTCGGTAAATAGCCAAGTTTTTTCCCCCAAAAAATTCTATTTTCCTTTAAACTGGATCAGATTTAATAATCACATGGTTTAAAATATTATTTTTCTTCATTTTATGCAGGATAAACCACCAATTGTTGTTCAAAATAACCAAAAACATTGCAGGAAACTGCAAGTACTGTCTCAACATGGAGGCAGCCATTTTTTTTTCTTGGCTATATCCCGTACTGAACGGTACTATTTCTGGAAATCAGTTGCTATCAAAATATTGTCATTTTCTTGGTTATTTTTAGTAAAGTAATATATTTTGTACTTCTTATTATGAAAATGACTTATATGGAGCTAAAGTGTGTCACAGATACACTATTATACCTATACTGTATTAACTTTCATACAAAAATAGAAGTATAAAAACCATACACCACCATACATATTAAGAAAATATGTTATACTGCAAAGAATATTTTGCATGATGATAAAGTTTTTAAGGGGAAAAAGATATAGTTGTAACTCTCTACTATGTAGTTAAGTATATAGTATAAATAACGTCATAATAAAGTTTCCCCAAATTGACTTTTTTCGTATATTTTTCCCCTCCCTACCAGCGTCCAGCGTCTTCCCCTTTTCCTAAAAAAAACCCCTGCAGGGATGTTTCAAATATTAACTTTAGAGTGTCCTTCAGTCCGTCTGTCTGTCTGTTCATAAAAACTGTTTCCTGTGATCACTTTTAAAGAACTTTTCCAACAAGTTTACTTAAAATAGAGAAAAATTGAAACATAAGTGAATGGCCAATGGCCCTTCAGAATGTTGATGGGGTTCTAACCGGTAGGGGACTTATGGATTGCTTGCAATACTATGATAATTGCTTGTTCCAATTAATTTTACAATACTTGCAAAACATTTTGCCATCTTCTTGATATAACCATGGATAGCTTTTGACCCAACAATCCCAACATTTTTTGTCAGTGATTACCGTGCCCGGATTTTGATCATCCGAATCTAGATCGTCTTTATGACTTTCTGTGGATTTTAATGGTGTGGCCACAAGAATATCTTTTGGATCAACTGGATTGTTGTTATCGTCAGTCTTACTTACGAAATGAAACAAATTCAACTGATTTTTCTCGAATCTAAATATTTTCTTCGGTGGCATATTTATAAACTAGTAGGTTAGCAGCCGAAAGAAGCCGAAAGAAGTGCAAAGGGATCAGCCGAGAATAGTTACTTTTAAAAAAAAAATATTATTACGGAGACGCATTTTATCCGTTTCGTACTAAAATTGATGTCAAAAATTATCAAGTCATTTATATTTGTTAACATTTATTTTTATTAAGAAACAGAATTATGATAAAACATAAAAAGAAAGAAACTACACATATTGATCCCTTGGGTGAAGACTGGTACACATGATATTGTTAAATATCAGCCCTCGTGTTTATGTATAAAATTAACCAGTCAACAGGAGAAGTAACTCTTAATGACCGAATGTTATTATTTGTTTACCGAGCGACGATTTATTTTGTATGCGTACCTACAGCGCATTTGCTCAAAATTTTATGCGCAGTTTTCAGTTTTAATGGGAATATTACGCACTGCGCACCCTTATCCTAATCTCTGTATACTAGGTGGCGCTTCGATCGAAAATCGTATTTCCACAGGCTGTCGATTTGCCAAACAGAAGCACATAAAAAAATCGACAGCAATTTTGAGCAAGATTTAATTTTTTTATTTGGAACTTAAAAGTCCTCAATAAGATCTATAAAGGTTTGTAATCAAACTAAAATTAAACATCAAGGCAACTTTCATTGTGCCTTCAAAATCTTTTATACATTAACAATATTGTAGCAGCAATTTCATATGATATTTTAATTAAGCAATGTGGTTTTCAAATGTATCTTATTTCCTTAATTTTGCTTTATAAAGCATCATTACTAATTGCAAAAAGATGTACTTAAAACAAATGATTTCAAAATTACATTCAAGTTTTGATAATGGATCAATAATAGATATGATGACGCCTTTGACCCAGTGTTAGTTTACATTTCAATTATTAGTTCAGTGAGACTTTGTTTGGGCCAGAAATTAAGTTGCACCTGTTCCAAACACTGGAAACCAGTAGCAGACTTCCCGAAATACGTCGATCCGACGGACATGTCCGATAAATTTTGATCAGGTCCGTCAATTTTTTATTCCGGATCGGTCCGACTGTCTGGCTTTTATCCAAGCCCCATGTATACAAAATGGCGTCGCTAAAGGTGCCAAACCTGGGAAAAAACAAAAATCTACGTCAGAAGAGTGCGCAGAACAGCAATAAAAGGATGAAAAGAATAGACCTGAGACAAAATTTAATGAAAAATGGAAGCAGAACCATAAATCATTGGTGTATACTGGGAGGAGATGAAAATGCGCTGTACGGATTGTGCCGATTTTTACGGCGAAAAAATAAAAACCAAAAAGTGTCTTAAGAAATACAAACACAAGTTTTTCTTTGATTTTGATCAATTTTATTTGGTCCGACAGATTTTGTTTCGGTCCGACAGATTTTCATGGTTTGTCAGACCGAATGTCTGACAGTTTTTTTTCAACTTTCTGGAAGTCTGCAGTAGGTTGTTGTTGTTGTCAAAAAATGTAAACAAACCCTACAAATGGCCCCAACTTGTATATAGGAGGAGGTAACTGTATCAAGCATTTTGACAGAATTTTGCAGTACTTAAAAATTTGTTTATCATTACTCAACAGAAAGAAGGGATTTAATGGGAAACATTGTTTTTGCCCTAGCCGTCTGTCTCTCCGTACATCCGTTTGTCTGCATTAAGCTCCCTTCACAGGTCAAACTATTGGTGGGATTTCAACCAAACTTTACAGGAGTTATCAGTACCATCTGTAGTTGTGCGCATCACCAACATGTTCCGCTTTGTTGCACAAAATGGCCACCAGAGCTAAAAAATGTTAAAACTTGTCTGGCCTTCACAGGTCAAACGACTGATGGGATTTCAACCAAACTTTGCAGGAGTGATCAGTACCATCTGAAGTTGTGCACATAACTGGCACGTTCCGCTTTGCTGCTCAAGAAGGCTGTCAGAGCTAAAAATAGAAATATCTTATCGGCCTTCACAGGTCAAACTACTGTTGGGATTTCAACCAAACTTCATGAGTGATCAGTAAGGCTATACCGATATATTGCATTATGAAAAAACAAATTTTGTACCGCGTACGATTTTTGGAAAACCGGTATTTTATTAAAATCATATGTTTCAATTAAATGCCTTCTAATTTTGTACAAATTTCACATAAAATCTTTAATTGGCGAATTTGTTGGCGCCAACGTAAGACAAAAGTATCTGACAATTAGTACACTTAAAAGTCAATAAGCGGCCCAGATGTGAAAGGTCACACACGACTAGTTTTGTTTTATCAAATTGTGTGACACTTTACTTTCTATTTATTTCTTACATTTTTATTAAGTTTCTACTAAAAATATATACATATAGTAATAATATATAAATGTTACTCCATCTTTACATCAAAACATAAAGATGACAATACGTATTGCAATATATTGCAATACGCTTCAGCAAAATGGCAATATATTGCAATAAGGTTTATGCTGTATTGTTACACCCCTAGTGATCAGTACCATCTGCAGTTGTGCACATAACTGGCACGTTCCGCTTCGCTGCTCAAAAAGGCTGTCAGAGCTAAAAATAGAATCAAAGGGCTGCAAGCTCTGTGGTATTTTCTGATCTTTGCAATCTAAATTATATTGACTATATATAATCGGTATTTATTTTCCTCTATATGTTTATTTTTATATACTATAATTCATCTTACGCAGCGACTGCGTTTAGATTTTTTTTCTATAACAGTTTGAGATTGATACATATGGAATTTTGCATGACTAGTTGCATCAAAAAATCATTTTTCATTTTTTTATGACAGCAACAGTTTATCCTTGCATACCGTGGCTACTTCCTTAAAAAAACACTTAAAAAAAAAAAAGTTGCCTCGACTAGGATTTGAACATAAGGCCTCTCACACACTAAACGAGTGCGCTACCTCTGCACCACGGTGAAGTAATACATATGTAGCTTAATTAAAAACAAATACATTGTAATTCTAAATTGAGAATTTCCATTTCGCGTTTGTAATCCTTATTAATTTCGAGGTATTTTGTTCACGATAAACCTGTTGTTTAACACTGATGAAAATAATTTAGCGAAATCTTCTCGCCAAAATAGTCCGACATGTATATATTCCACTACTCGACAGTCAGATTTATTTGTGTACTACGCTCTGGAGTATTGGGTAATCAACATAGCTAAAAATAGCATTTTCATTGATAAAGCTTTACGGAAATAGCCAATTAGTTTTCATTGGGTAAAAAAGATATTCATCCGCGAATTTTGTGATTGCAACATCATATTTCTATTGACTAATCTAAACTTTTAATGCACTGTAATTCGTTAAATGCCTACATTAAAAATTATTCTTTCTTTTAAATAACTGGTTTTAAGCAGTTTTGAGTGAGAACTACTTTGCGTTGTTAGGTCTGTAAGGAAATTTTGTGTTAGACCGTGGATGTTAGCTTTGTATTTACTGATTTTGCGATCAGAAAATACAAAAATCTTGTCCGCTCTTCACAGGTCAAACTACTGGTGGGATTTCAACACAACTTCAGGGTTCTCACTAGGACTTTAAAACATGGAGTCCATGGACTCCCAACCCTGAAAAAGTTGGAGTCCAAAAGCGCGTCGCAATTAATATGTTTACAGATTAGTCATTCAATGCTCACAATAGCATCGCTAATATTTTGAATCTTCAAGAGACTTCCAAAGTTTATAGTTATTCAAAAGAAACTCTGAACTACATAGTGTAATTATTGTTTTGTTGTTAATATTTATTATGAAATTATTTCATTATAATGCATCAACACATGGAAATCGTTTTTTTTTTTCACTTTTATACCAAATCAAATTTTATTCTGGTTAAATAAGTCCACTCTAAAAACAAAAAGTTTATATTTGTAAAAAAAAACGTTAACTGTATAGAGGCAGCGTTTAGGGAATGAATAGGAAAATCGTGTACAGCTTCACATAGTGTGTAAAAGAATCATACGATCGACAATTATTTTAGCAAATATCTTCAAAAGGGGGCAAATTGAAGATCGATATTTAAAGATTTAATGTTGATTAAATAATAAAGGAACAATTCATTCGCATGTTTGGCTTGGAAACCGAGAATTTTTGTGAAATTTTAGGGTTTCTGGCGAACGTGAAATCGCCGATGTTCGGGATCAATTTTCGGATAGAATCTAAATATCAAAGAAAAGCGTATGTGTATTTTGGATTGTTGTCCTGGCATTTCGGCACAATATCTTAAATTCTTAATACTCTTATAGAAAGTTTTTGCAAGAATGAAACTAAAGCAAAATTGTGCCTAGAAAATGCCGAAAATATTCGACAATCATTCAAAATTACACTCATTTGTAATTTGAGAAAACAGGCATAAATAGTCTATAATTTTATCCTTTTGTCAGTAAAATTTGCTTATTTCCAATCAACTGTTGATCAAAGATATAAAATTATCACCTCGTGTTATATCTGGTAATTACATGTACTGTACAGCGCGTGTATATACATTAGTCTGATCACTATTGCGTGATAATGATTGGAAGCGTTATCGCTGATTGGCTAATCGCTTCACGGGTCGATGTGCATAGGACCGCCTACCTATAGACTGACACGCGCTGACGCATTTGTGTATTTGTGGTTGTAAACAATCGGTAATGTTTATGCGTCCCCAGGCAAAATTAAGCGTACGTGGAATCCTTGCTCTGAAATATTTGCGTCCAGCTGTAATAAACATGCGTACCGGGACGCCCAAATAAGCGTCCCCGAGAACCCTGAACTTTACATAGTGTCATCCCTTGTTGTGCACAATACTGGCATGTTCTTCAATGCACAAAATGATTAGCTAAAAATAGAATATTCTTGTCCAGCCTTCACAGGTCAAACTACAGGTGGGATTTTAACCAAACTTCACAGGAGTGATCAGTACCATCCCTAGTTGTGCACATCGTCGGCATGCTCTGCTATGCTGCACAAAATGGCCACCATAGCTATAAAAAGAAAATGTGTCTGTCTTTTACAGGTCAAGCTACTGATAGTATTTCAATGAAACTTCACATGAGTGACCATAATACATAGTTTTGGGAGACATAATGTTTTTGTGACAAAAACCCTTCTAGTAAACTATAACTTGGTAATTAATAATTGGAGTATCTTCATAATCAGACAAAACATCTTTTAAACAAGACTTTCTAAAAAGTGAACTGATTTTTACCTTTAAATGACCTTGATCTACAAGGTAATATTTTTGAATTTGTCATTATTTTGGCCTAAAAAAAAATCTTCGTTTCAGGGAACCCTACGCTACCTAGTAAAAGTTGCCGAGTGTAGAGTTTTTTTTTCAAAGTGAGCGATTTTTTTCCATGTGTCTGAATTCAATTTCAAACAGCTTGAAATATCTATGACCTGTTTGATAGTAAAAAATGTAATTTGTTAAAGAACTTAAAAGATATTGACTAACACAAGACCAATTTTGGAAAAGTCAAATAAACTAAAACAGCTCAAAACGTTACATCAACATGGCAAATTTTGGTGTAAATACAAATTTGAAAATTTTGTTTTCCAGTGACTGTTTAAAAAGCCAATGAATAGCAATCTAAAAATAATCATAAAATATTTAATTTGATATAATCAAAATCAACATATAATCAAAATCAACAATAACTAGCATTGGGAGTGTTTCTGCAGGAAAGAAGACAAATTTTAATAAGTCACATATTTTTGCGAATGAAAAAAAAATAGAGTAACCAAAAGGAAAATTGTTAATTCCCTTCCGCACAGCGGAAAGGGGATTATAGGAATTGTGTCTGTCTGTCCATCCGTACCAACCCAGAGGTACTTGTGTGACTTGGAGAACAATGGGTAACAGTAAATTCTCTTTAATCCTATTCATTCCGTTTTTACTTGTGTGTCTTTTTTTTATATGCTTGTGTGACTAAAAATGGCCAAAAAGATCAAAGGAAAAGTCACATAAGTACCATTTTGTGAGTAAGTTATGGGCCGGACAAGAATTTGGGCAGTACATATGTACGTACTCACAAAATGGTACTTATGTGATTTTCCTTTGATCTTTTTGACCATTTTTAGTCACACAAGGCTTAAAAAAAGACACACAAGTAAAAACGAAATGAATAGGATCAAAGAGAATTTACTGTTTCCCATTGTTCTCAAAGTCACACAAGTACCTCTGGGTTCGTACGGATGTATGTACTTCCCAAATTCTTGTCCGGCCCGTAACTTCGTTATTTGAAGTGGGATTTTACAACTATTTCACAGAAATGATCACCATATTGAGATGACATGTCACATGCAACATTTGGGTTGCTACTATGAAGGTCAAGGTCACAGCATGACCTTGCAGGAAAAATGTATCAGGCCCATAACTTCTTTATTTGAAGTTGGATTTTACAACTATTTCACAGAAATGATCACCATATTAAGAGTCACAGCATGACCTTGCAGGAAAAATGTATCAGGCCCATAACTTCTTTATTTGAAGTTGGATTTTACAACTATTTCACAGAAATGATCACCATATTAAGACAACCTGTCACACGCAGCATTTTGGTCGCTACCTTGAAGGTCAAGGTCACAGCATGACCTTTAAGCAAAATCATGTCATGCCCATAACTTTGTTATTTTAAGGCAGATTTTACAACTATTTCATAGAAATGATCACCATATTGAGATGATGTGTTGCGCGCAACATTTTGGTCGCTACCTTGAAGGTCAAGGACACAGCATTACCTTTCAGTAAAATCTTGTCCGGCCCATAACTTCTTTATTTGAAGTCGGATTTTACAACTATTTCACAGAAATGATCACCATATTCATTATTGAGATGACGTGTTGCGCGCAGCATTTTGGTTGTTACCTTGAAGGTCAAGGTCACAGGATGACCTTGCAGCTAAATCGTGTCTGGCCCATAACTTTGTTTATTGAAGTTGGATTTTACAACTATTTTACAGAAATGATCACCATATTGAGATGATGTGTTGCGCACAACATATGTGTTGTTTTTATACTTTAAACTTTGTCTGTGACATAACTCTGACACCTTCCTGTGTCCAAAACCTATTTCGGGAGCATCACCCGGTTCAACCGGGTGTTTTTTTTTTGAAAAAGGCGACATATAGGGGTAGATCAGTGTGGCTGATTTAGTTGTTAGTAGAACATAGAACACTGGTAGAATCATGAGCTCTTGTAAAAAAAGATATTTGAAGATATATCCACTAAAGCAGACATTGTAGGACAACAGATTTCCTTATTTCAGTTTGAAGAAGTGAAAACAAAAGGCAGTCGGAATGGGTGCATTTCAGTCCCTGTTTAGAAGTTTGTTTGGGAAAAAGGAGATGAGAATTTTGATGGTGGGGTTGGATGCGGCTGGTAAAACTACAATTTTGTACAAGCTAAAATTAGGAGAAATTGTTACCACTATCCCCACTATAGGTAAGAAATCTTTAATAGTTTGAACTTTGTGACTTAGATATGCTTTTGTTAATCCCTTAATATAGGAATGGCCTCCATCTGTCTGTCAGTGGGGAATTAGTGTTCTTACATAAAAAAGTCCAGGAAGGTACGGGAATTAGTCTGTCAGGAAAAAGGGAGGTAAATTGAACAACCAAAATGGCGGTCTTGGCACAATATATTGATTGCCGCATCTGGGATGGTGATGATTTTTGTTGCCCGTCTTTTCAAAGAGAAAAGGGGGATATAGAAATAGGCTCCGTCCGTCCTCCCGTCACATTTCATGTCAGGTCCATAACTATGTCATTTTTCAAAGGAATTTGACATAACTTGGCACAAATGTTTGTTATAATGAAACGTTGTGTCATGCGCAACAACCGGACCCTACTGTCCTCCAAGGTCAATGATGATCACACTTGGTGTCTATTTGAACCCTATATGTCGTGTCCAGTTCATAACTTTCTTATCCATGAAGGGATTTTGAAAATACTTGGCACAAATGTTCATAATAATGAGACGATGTGTCATGCGCAAAAACAGGACCCCTACCTCCAAGGTCAAGGTCACAGTTGAAGATCAAAGATTAACAGTCACAGGGTATATTTAGTGTCCAGTCCTTAACTTTTTATGCCCCCACAATGTGGGAGCATATAGCGTTGCACTTGTCCGTCCGTCAGTCAGTCCGAGCAGACGAGAGCTACATTATGAGGTTTAGGTTTATGTACAGGCACTCTGTATGGGGTTCATTCCGTAGAGACATGTATTATGTGGTTAAAAATGCTCTTATGGGGTTAAAAAAATTTGCTCTTGTGGGGTTAAGAGATCAAAGGAATAACCCCACAAACACGTCTGCTAAGTAAGTCCGTCCGTCCATACGTCCCGAAATCTTGTGAACGCAACTCCTCTTAAACCGGATGGCAGATTTTGCTTAAACTTCCAGGGATTAACAAGGTTAATGTGTAGATGGTAGTAAAGGAAGGAATTTTTGCTGCGACCAAATTAAACAGAATAATGGCCCTTTGTTGATTTTTAGTTTTCAACTTGCGGCACATGTAATCCAAAAAATATTTGAACTAGAGTCATAAGATTGACAGAACAGTGGCGTGTGGGGGCATCCGTGTCCTATGGACACATTTCTAGTTCATTTTGAAATTATTTGGCACAAATGTTCACTATAATAAGACCATGTGTCATGCGTAAAAACCAGTGGCCTACCTCAGAGGTCAAGGTCACAGTATGAGGTCAAAGATTAACATAGTCTATTACAAGGTGTATTTTTTTGTCTGGTCCACAACTTTTTAGCTCACTTGAGCACAAAGTGCTCAAGGTGAGCTTTTGTGATTAAAATTTGTCCGTCTATGCGTCAACTTTTTGTGTTGCCTCTATGGAGTAGTGGCGACATAAAGGGATCACTTCTCCGTCATCTGTCTGTCCATCCGTCTGTCCGTCCGTCACAAAACTTGTCCGGACTACTCCTCATAAACTACTGGTGCAATTTCATCCAAACTTTACAGGAATGATCAGTACTAAGTCTAGTTGTGCATATTGTCAGCATTTTCCGGTTCAGTGATTTTTGTCAGAGTTATGGCCCTTTAATAATTTTTTTTTAAAGTTTGTCCGGACTACTTCTCTTATACCACTAATGTAATTTGAATGAAACTTTACAGGATTGATCTGTAGCTCATGTCCTTTCGCATATTGCACGGGTTTTCCGGTTGAATATTTTTTTTGATAAAAAGGTGTTTTTATGCCCCGGGGCATATAGTGATTGAACCGTCTGTCCGTACGAGGTTAACCTAGAACGGCAAGTTGGATTTTTCTTAAGTTCTACCTGTACCAATGGCTTCTAAGTTAACACACTTACTAATCAATACAAAGTACATGATCTGGGCAAGTTACATAACTCTGGCTTTCATATTTACCAAGTTATTGCCCTTTTCAGCACTTAAAAAATGAATAATGGTTAACCTAAAACGGCAAATTGGAAATATCTTAAGTTCTATCTATACTAATGGCTTTATAATTTCCACACTTACTTGTCAATACAAAGTACATGATATTGCCAAGTAATATAACTGTGTCATCCATATTTCCCAGTTATTTCCCTTTTTTCACTTTGAAAATAGGGCCTTGTCTGGTTAACCTATTTCAGCAAGTTGGATTTATCTTAAATTTTCCTAATTGCTTAATTTCTTTAATGATATCTCTCATATTTAGTAGGTGGATACCTTTGATGGTCCTCTAATTTTTTGTGGAGTAAGCGGTCTCTAGGGTCAAGGTCACTGGTTTAAAAAATAAATATAAACATTTTTGCTCATACAGCCTTTATATTTTATGTGATGTCTTAGTTTAATACAATCCTCCTTCTTTGGGTGTAGTAAGGAGTCATATGGTTCAAGGTCAATGTTAACAATGTCAAGGTCACCAATGTTAAAAATATATTTTTACATTTTTACAGGTGTATTGACCTAATTCTATATACAGATGTTATTATACCCCCAAAAACGAAGTTTGGGGGGGTATATAGGAGTCACCCGGTGGTCGGTTGGTCGGTCGGTCGGTCGGTCCAGACGTCCGTTGCATTTTCCTTGTCCGGAGCATAACTTGAAAACTAATGGTTGGAATTCAATATATGACCAATCTCCAGGAAATTTGGATCGAAACTGCAGCCACTAGAGTGTTTCTTATTATCACTCAACATTTTTGAGAAGGTTAAATACTCTAGCAAGACTATTTCCAGAATTATGTCCCCCTTGAACTTTTTTTTTTTTTCGAGAAATTGGTATTTTTCACTCCAACTTCTTCATTCATTATAGGATTTACTTTAAAATCCCACATCGTAATAATATGACAAGGTTGTATAAACATAATTTCCTTACTAGGCAGGGAAACTTAACACATTACTGTGATATAGACAAACTTAGAACTCAAAAGATTTAAGTTCATTCATGTCATTCATTAACTGGTAAAATTGACTGGCCATTGGCCCATCAGAAAGTTGGCCAATGGCCCATCAGAAAGTTGCTGGGGTTCTAACCGGTAGGGGACTTCTGGATTGCTTGCAATACTATGATAATTGCTTGTTTAAGACATTGCTTGGATGCGGTCGTGTCAGGTGAGCGATCCAGGGCCATCATGGCCCTCTTGTTTGAAATATTGCTACTGACAAGAATCTGAGCCGGGGGCATTTGTGTTTAACAAACACGTTCTTGTTCACAAATGCAATCTTGTTAGCTCACCAGAGCTCAGGGTGAGCTATTAGTATCAAAGGGGGATGCTCCAGCGTCCATCGTCATGCGTCAACAATCTTCTTCTCTAAAACTACGAAGCAGATTTACTTCAAATTTGGTCTGTTGCATCCTTGTGACAGTCACGCTTGAATTTGCTCATGTCATTCGAATTGGCCCCTTTTAGGGGTCAGCAGAGCTTAAAATAGAAAAACCTTAAAACATCTTCTACAGAGCTAATTTGTCTGTAGCATTCTTGGGTAGTCTTTTATCAAGTTTGCTCATATTAATTTAATTGGTCCCTTTTAGGGGTCTCTAGGGCTAAAAATAGAAAAACCTTTTAACATCTTCTTCTACAGAACTAATGGATGGATGATCACCAAACTTTGTCTGTAGCATTCTTAAGGAGTCTTATTATCAAGTTTGCTCATATGAATTTGATTGGCCCCTTTTAGGGGCCACTAAAGCTAAAAAAAAGGAAAAACCTTTAAACGTCTATTTCTACAGAACTAATTAATAGATGATCACCAAACTTTGTTTGTAGCATTCTTAGGTAGTCTTTTATCAAGTTTGGTAATATTATTTTGATTGGCCCCTTTTAGGGGTCTCTAGGGCTAAAAATAGGAAAACCTTTAAACATCTCCTACAGAACTAATGGATGGATGATCACCAAACTTTGTCTGAAGCAGTGTTGGGTAGTGTTTAATCAAGTTTGCTCATATTAATTTGATTGGCCCCTTTAAGGGGCCGCTAAAGTTAAAACTAGAAATACCATTAAATGTCTATTTCTAGATAACTAATTGATGGATGATCACCAAACTTTGTCTGTAGCATTATTGGGTAGTCTTTTATCAAGTTTGCTCATAATATTTTGATTGTCCCCTTTAAGCGATCTCTAAGGCTAAAAATGGAAATACCTTTAAACATCTTCTCCTACAGAACTAATTGATGGATGATCACCGAACTTTGTCAATAGCATTCTCGGGTAGTGTTTTATCAAGTTTGCTCATATGAATTAGATTGGTCCCTTTTAGGAGCCGCAAAAGCTAAAAATAGAAATACCTTTGAATGTCTATTTCTAGAGAACTAATTAATGGATGATCACCAAACTTTGTCTGAAGCATTCTTGGGTAGTCTTTTATCAAGTTGGCTCATATTAATTTGATTAGCCCCTTTTAGGGGTCTCTTTAGCTAAAAAAAGAAATACCGTTAAATGTCTATTTCTAGAGAACAAATTGATGGATGATCACCAAACTTTGTCTGTAGCATTCTTGGGTAGTCTTTTATCAAGTTTGCTCATATGAATTTGATTGGCCCCTTTAAGTGGCTGCTTAAATTAAAAATAGATATACATTTAAACGTCTATTTCTAGAGAACTAATTGATGTATGATCACCAAACTTTGTCAGTAGCATTATTGGGTAGTCTTTTATTAAGTTTGCTCATATGAATTTGATTGGCTCCTTTTAGGGGCCACTGAAGCTAAAAATAGAAATACCTTTAAATGTCTATTTCTAGAGAACTAATGGATGGATGATCACCAAACTTTGTCTGAAGCATTGTTGGGTAGTTTTTTATCAAGTTTACTCATATTGTTTTGATTGCCCTTTTAAGGCAGGGTTCTTACAGTCTTAAAAAGTGCTTAAATTTGAGTCCTTTTCTTAAAAAGTGCTTAAATTTGTAAAAAAGTGCTTAAAAGTCCTTGAATTTGATTACTGTCTTGAAAAGTACTTAAAAAGTGCTTAAATTTGCTAAAAATGTGCTTGAAAATGATTGAATGACAGAATAGATAAAAGTCAATAGTTAACAAAATCAAAAGAATGATCAAATTTAATATCAAAATCAATGAAATGTTTGCTCAATGTAACAGTAAGTGGACAAATTGCAGTTGTTTTGAACTAATTGTTTTTTATGCGCCCTTTATTATTCTTCTATAAAAACCTTAAAATTGTGGCCAGGAAAATGTGTATACAACAAAAAATGGCGAATTAACTATCCTTTTTAAGTTGAAGATTGTGTAGATAAATGTGCAACAAATGTGCTTGAAAAATGGGAAATTATGCTTAAATAGTGCTTAAAAAGTCCTTGAATTTTGGCGTTGGATATCTGTACGAACCCTGAAGGGGTCGCTTAAATTAAAAATAGATATACATTTAAACGTCTATTTCAAGAGAACTAATTGATGTATGATCACTAAACTTTGTCTGTAGCATTATTGGGTAGTCTTTTATTAAGTTTGCTCATATTAATTTGATTAGCCCCTTTTAGGGGCCGCTAAAATTAAAAATAGAAATATATTTAAACATCTTCTCCTACAGAACAAATTTAATGGATGATCACCAAACTTTGTCTGCAGCTTTGTTGGGTAATCTTTTATCAAGTTTGCTCATATTAATTTGATAGGCCCCTGTTAGGGGCCACTAAAGCTAAAAAAAGAAAAACCTTTAAACATCTTATTCTTCAGAATCAATTGATGGATGATCACCAAACTCATACATGTGACAAATGAAATGGGCCAAATCTGGATTTTCAGCTGGATTTTGAGGCTCAAAACTGGATTTTTTTATCGACTCGAATTTCAGTGTGTGTTTGGCACATTTGGTTCAAAGAATCTATATTACCCTCAAAATCATTAAATGATAATACTTTTTATGATTTTTTTGTTGATCAATATTAATTTATTTCACCAAAAAAATAAATAAATAGATAAATAAATAAGTGTAGTCATACTGGCTATTTCTAAAACAGTCACACTTTCACATTTCAAAATTTATTAGTTTGAAGAATTATAATGTCTTTTCAGTCATTCAATAATTAAACACAAGCTATTTGAAAACGTGCAACAACTATTCATAAACATAAGACTATGACAGTTAAATAACGTAACATAAGTAAAAGACTCAAAATAAATGCAAGAATCGTTCTGTTATTAAATCCACATTTTTGCCTCGATGATTGTGTAATTCCTAAACAAAACAAAAAATTACCCACTCATTAAAAATAGGTTAATTAGACATCTCAAACAGGTTTTGAATGATCCACTTTAAATGATTCTGCTCCCCTTTTATCTTTATCAGTGCGGCACTAATCAAAGAAAATCAAAGGTTGAGCCGAATTCATACAAGTAAATTTACAGGGTAGTTTTGATGACGTAGCGTGTAATACCTACTGCCAAATTACAAAAGAGGTCAATTGACTGACACACGACACGTGATAAGTTAAACATGTGAAAATAACTTTGGGTATTGGAACTGTTTATTACGTCACCTTGCTGTCAATTAGCGACTCAACATTTAATCCGCTGTAATTTAGGATATGGACAGATAACAATCAATGCCCGGAGGCACGGTTTACATTTTAGATACAGGTGCTGTGTTTGATTTTTTTTATGTTGATTTTTTTTTTAAATATCGGGAATTCAAGCTGTAATATCGGGAATCGGGATCAGTGTTGAAATATCGGGATTTTTTTAAATCCTGCCGGGATGTCACATGTATGCAAACTTCGTTTGTAGCATTCTTTGTAACTCTTTTATCAAGTTTGCTTATATTAATTTGATTATCCCCTTTTAGGGGCCACTAAAAATTAAAATAGAAAAAGCCTTCGAACATCATTTCCTACTGAAATATTTGATAGATGATCACCAAACTTTGTAGAATTCTTAGGTAGTCTTTTATCAAGTTTGCTCATATTAATTTTATTAGCCCCGTTTAAGCTAAAGCTTAAATGCCCCAGGTCATGGCATTTCTTCAAATTATTGTTTAAACATATTCTATGCTCAAATTTAATATTTGAATATATTGACATTCCAACACTGAAAAGCAGTTGTTTCTGGTGAGCGACTCAGGGCCATCATGGCCCTCTTGTTTAACTTGTGGCATATGTAGCCCAAAAAATATTTGACCTAGAGTCATAAGATTGACAAAACAGTGGAGTTTGAGGGCACTCATGTCTTATGGACACATTTCTAGTCTTCTTTGTGACTATAAATCGTATCTTCTTTAAACTTTAGATTACACTCACATGATGTATGACAATGTTGATAAGTCTAGTATCTTTATTTCAAGAGTTATCCCCTCTAAGTTTAAGAATTGTTACATTCTGGTAACAACCAGACATGTTTAAAAATTCACCGTCAGAGTCTCTGTCAGTTGGTCTGTCTTTCTGTTTCTAAAAACTGTTTCCAGAGACCATTTTTAAAGACATTGGAACTTTTCCAACAAATTTACTTAAAATAGAGAAAAGTTGAAACATCAGTTAAACATATTCATTCTGAGAAAATTGGATCTTTTGATTATCTGTAACATAATTAGGGAAACTAAACATATTACTATGATACAGTCAAACTAAGAACTCAAAAGATTTAAGTTTATTCATGCCATTCATTCAATGGCATAATTCAAAGACCAATGGCCCTTTAGAATGTTGCTTGGGCTCTTACCGGTAGGGGACTTATGGATTGCTTAGAATACTATGATATTTGCTTGTTTCTTTAGGGATCAAGTTCATACTTCAAATATATGTTCCTTATCATTAATCACATCTTCTGTGACAAGGTTCATAACTCTAATACCAATATTGCAATTGAACTTAGATTTTTTTACTTGAAAAATTTTATTTTTGTCCCCCCACTTTAATGGCGGGCATTTAGATTTACCGTTCGTCCGTTCTCTGTTGTGTCGCACGTAACTCAAAAAGTATTTGACCTAGAGTCATGAAACTTTACAGGAATGTTGATCAGTATGTGTAGTTGTGCACCTGGGTATTTTCATCTGGAATTATTTTAGTATTTTCAGAGTAATTGCCCTTGACTTAGTAAAATTTTGCAATTTTCAACTTATGTCGCATGTAACTCAAAAAGCATTAGACCTAGAGTCATAAAACCTTACCGGAAGGTTGATCAGCATGTGTAGTTGTGCACCTGGGTATTTTTGTCTGGATATTTTTAGTACTTTTAGAGCTTGCTCAGGGTGAGCTTTTAGGATCGGTGAATGTCCGTCGTCCGTCGTACGTCCACAATTGCTTGTGAACACTCTAGTGGTCGCATTTTTGCCTCAATCATCATCAAACTTGGTCAGGATGCTTATCTAGTTGAAAGCTCGGATGAGTTCGAACATGGCTCATCTCGGATGAAAAACTAGGTCACAAGAGCTAAAAATAGAAAAACCTTGTGAACACTCTAGAGGACCCAATCATCATCAAACTTGGTCAGGATGTTTGTCTAGGTGATAGCTCGGATGAGTTCGAACATGGGTCATCTCGGATGAAAAAGTAGGTCACAGGAGCTATAGATAGAAAAACCTTGTGAACACTCTAGTGGTCACATTTTTTAACCAATCATCATCAAACTTAATCAGAATGCTTGTCAAGTCAATTGCTTGGATGAGTTCGAACATGGGTCATCTCGGATGAAAAAGTAGGTCACAGGAGCTATAAATAGAAAAACCTTGTGAACACTCTAGTGGTCACATTTTTGAACCAATCATCATCAAACTTTGTCAGAATGCTTGTCTAGTCAATTGCTTGGATGAGTTCGAACATGGGTCATCTCTGATGAAAAACAAGGTCACAGGAGCTAAAAACAGAAAAACCTTGTGAACACTCTAGTGGTCACATTTTTGACCCAATCATCATCAAACTTTGTCAGAATGCTTGTTTAGATAATAGCTCGGATGAGTTCGAATATGGGTCATCTCGGATGAAAAACTAGGTCACCGGAGCTATAAATAGAAAAACCTTGTTAACACTCTAGTGGTCACATTTTTGCATCAATCATCATCAAACTTGGTCAGGATGCTTATCTAGTTGATAGCTTGGATGAGTTCGAACATGGGCAGGGTTTTACGGGACGCAGAATTCTGCGTCCCTATACGCATAAATTTTGACATGTACGCATATAAGTTATCCACTTGCGTCCAAGTGTACGCACAAAAATAATCCTAGACAATAGATATTATAGTTTCTGACCCGACATGATTTTATCTCTTTCTTCTCGAAGCTCACAAAATTCCATTTAAAGAGCAGAAAATGCTTGCATTGTGTATTTCGGAAGTTAACATAATTGAAAAATACTGCGCATGCTATTTGCAAGTGCCCGCTGCAGAAACTGATTACGTTTATCGTGCAAGCTACAGTAACTGATGACGCTTACCGTAAAATCTATTTTAGGTAGTTGTTTTTGGTTTTTCTGTTGCTATATTTAGACGGACTATTTATAACAAGCAATTACTATTGGTTAGCGTATCCAATGTCGATCTACCAGTTGGGCGAATGTATTTTGTACATGAACGGTGATAATAAAAAGGCAGTGCTTTTTGCAAACTTATTTTCATAGTGTTATAGAAATTAATTAAGTCACTGGTTATGTTATTATCGTTGGTGTTATAAATATAATGGTTTCGGCGAACTTAACTTATGACAGGGACATCAGGTATGTCCCAGCTTATGAGGAGGTGCAATAGCGGTTTCGTCAGCCTTTTGTTATATGATATTTTCAAAAACGCAACATATTTAGCTGACTGGTTTGTAAAGATATCTATTGTGTGTTTACTACTACTAGTTCAGCTAAAATATTTACAAATAGATCAGTACAAATTTTCAGTCTGGTGGTGTAATCACCTTATCAATAACAAAATATGCTACTAAAACTTGACATTCCAGCCACTCAACGACTTATAAGCCTTTGAAATAGCACATGATATTATTGTAAAGGGCTACTAAATGGCTATAAAAAAAACTTAGTGATAAAAGATATTGAAATCATATACTTCTTATGAAAACAGTACAATATACATGCATATTTCTTACAGGGTAAATAAATGATTTTAAGCAAAATAGAGTGGTCTTCATAGTTTTTTATAGTGAATATAATTTTGGACCCCTAAAATTCGGGCCTGGACCCCTACTTTTCTAGACTGTGCATCCACTGGACCCCTAAAATTTCAAAGAGATGTGAAACCCTGCATGGGTCATCTCGGATGAAAAAGTAGGTCACCGGAGCTAAAAATAGAAAAACCTTGTTAACACTCTAGTGGTCACATTTTTGCATCAATCATCATCAAACTTGGTCAAGATGCTTGTCTAGGTGATAGCTCGGATAAGTTCGAACATGGGTCATCTCGGATGAAAAACTAGGTCACAGGAGCTAAAATAGAAAAACCTTGTTAACACTCTAGTGGTCACAATTTTGACTCAATTGTCATCAAACTTGGTCAGGAAACTTGTCTAGGTCATTGCTAGGAATAAATCGAACATGGGACATCTCGGATGAAAAACTAGGTCACAGGAGCTAGAAATAGAAAAATCTTGTTAACACTCTAGTGGCTACTGTTGTGATCCAAATATTCTGTTAATTGGTCTGAAAGTTTGTTTTGATGATTTCTAAGTCAAGATCGAACATGGGTCATCTTGGATGAAAAACTAGGTCACACCGCCCAAATATGGAAAAACCTTGTTAACATTCTAGTGGTCACATTTTCGACTCAATTATCATGAAACTTGGTCAGGATGCTTGTCCAGGTAATTGCTTGGATGAGTTTGAAATGGCATGTGAAACTAGGTCACCGGAGCTAAAAATAGAAAAATCTTGTTAACACTCTAGTTGCTACTATTTTGATCCAAGTATCCTGGAAATTGGTCTGAAAGTTTGTTTTGATGATTTCTAGGTCAAGTTTGAATATGTGTCACCTGGGTAAAAAACTAGGTCGCACTGCTCAAATATGGATAATCCTTGTTAACACTGTAGTGGTCACATTTTTGACTCACCTGTCATGAGACTTGGTCAGAATGCTTGTCTAGGTAATTGTTTGGATGAGTTTGATAAGTCAGGTGAGCGATCTAGGGCCATCATGGCCCTCTTGTTTAGATAATAGCTCGGATGAGTTTGAATATGGGTCATCTCGGATGAAAAACTAGGTCACCGGAGCTATAAATAGAAAAATCTTGTTAACACTCTAGGGGTCACATTTTTGCATCAATCATCATCAAACTTGGTCAGGATGCTTATCTAGTTGATAGCTCGGATGAGTTCGAACATGGGTCATCTTGGATGAAAAAGTAGATCACCGGAGCTAAAAATAGAAAAACCTTGTTAACACTCTAGTGGTCACATTTTTGCATCAATCATCATCAAACTTGATCAAGATGCTTGTCTAGGTGATAGCTCGGATGAGTTCGAACATGGGTCATCTCGGATGAAAAACTAGGTCACAGGAGCTAAAAATAGTAAAACCTTGTTAACACTCTAGTGGTCACAATTTTGACTCAATTGTCATCAAACTTGGTCAGGAAACTTGTCTAGGTCATTGCTGGAAATAAATCGAACATGGGACATCTCGGATGAAAAACTAGGTCACAGGAGCTAAAAATAGAAAAATCTTGTTAACACTCTAGTGGCTACTGTTGTGATCCAAATATTCTGTTAATTGGTCTGAAAGTTTGTTTTGATGATTTCTAAGTCAAGATCTAACATGGGTCATCTTGGATGAAAAACTAGGTCACACCGCCCAAATATGGAAAAACCTTGTTAACATTCTAGTGTTCACATTTTCGACTCAATTATCATCAAATTTGGTCAGGATGCTTGTCTAGGTAATTGCTTGGATGAGTTTGAAATGGCATGTGAAACTAGGTCACCGGAGCTAAAAATAGAAAAATCTTGTTAACACTCTAGTTGCTACTGTTTTGATCCAAGTATCCTGGAAATTGGTCTGAAAGTTTGTTTTGATGATTTCTAGGTCAAGTTTGAATACAGTATTCGAAATTAGCAGCAGTCCTATAGCCCCTGACTACTAAATTTCTCCTCGGGCTACCAACTTTTCACAGTAACAAGCCCGACCAGGCTACTGTATTTTTAGAGACAATATAAACAACTGTTTTGAACAAATGAATCGGGCTAGTGAATATTCCAAATTGGTAGTCCGACCAGCCTAGTGGATTCAAATCCTAATTTCTTACACTGTGAATATGTGTCACCTGGGTAAAAAACTAGGTCGCACTGCTCAAATATGGATAATCCTTGTTAACACTGTAGTGGTCACATTTTTGACTCACCTGTCATGAGACTTGGTCAGAATGCTTGGCTAGGTAATTGTTTGGATGAGTTTGATAAGTCAGGTGAGCGATCTAGGGCCATCATGGCCCTCTTGTTTATTTCTTGGGGTATTGTCTTCATACTTGGCCACAACAACCCTTGGGACAAGACCTTTCAGTAGACCACACTAACCTTGACCTTCATCCATAAATGACCTTGACCTTCAAGGTTAAAATTGTTCATGCTGTTATTGGCTGTAACTTTGTTATTTTTGAATGGATTGTCTTCAAACTTCAACATAAAATTTTTCAAGAATATCCCTTAAAAATAATCAGACAGATCTTGACCTTCACTCATAAATGACCTTGACTTTGATGGTCAAATTATTGATATTTTCATTTTTTTGGCTATTATTGGCTGTAACTTTGTTATTTTTGATTGGATTGTCTTCAAACTTGAACATAATAATGTTCAAGAATAACCCTTAAAAATTAACCACACAGACCTTGACCTTCACCCAATAATGACCTTGACTTTGAAGTTCAAATTATTGAAATTTTCATTGTTTTGGCTGTAACTGGCTGTAACTTTAATATTATTGAAGGGATCAACTTCATATTATAACAGAACATACTTAAGGACAAGACCTTGTTGTTTATCAAACACTTGGGTTCTTTAATGACCTTGACCTTGAAGGTTAAATTACTGAATTTTCGCAGATTTGTGCATTAAATGACCATACATATTTATTGGTGTGTGTGTGTGTGTGTATATATATATATATGTCATCATCGTCATCATCAACAACAACATGTGTCACCACAACTTGTCACCACCACCATGTGACACCACCACGTGACACCATATGACTCAACGATATGACACCACCAAATAACTCCACCACGTGACTTCACCACATGACTCCACCACGTGACACCACCACATGACTCTACAATGTGACTCTACCACGTGACTCCACCACATGACTACCACATGACACCACCACATGACACCACCACGACTCAACCATGTGACACCACCACATGACTCTACCATGTGACACAACAACGTGACACCACCACATGACTCCACCACGTGACACCACCAAGTGGCTCCATGTGACACCATGTGTCAACCACGTGACACCGCCACATGTATCTATTTATAGAATTGCGTGTTTCTATTTATAGAATTGCGTGTTTCTATTTATAGAATTTTCTATTTATAGAATTGCGTGTTTCTATTTAAAATATATAGACAAAACTAATGTGACAAGACAGACCGATTAATTTTATAAAAAGGAAACGTTAAGATTTTGTTCAAACATTTCTTTGTTTGCTTTTAGAGAAAGTAAATAGTCGAGCGTTGCCCCTGCCCTGCTGTGGCTCTTGTCAACTTGTGTCGCATGTAACTCAAAAAGTATTTGATATACAGTCATGAAACTTTACAGATTTATTGATCAGCATGTGTAGTTGTGCACTGGGTACTTTCCTCTGGATTTATTTAGTATTTTTACAGTTATTGCCCTTGACTTATAAAATTTTTGCAATTTTCAACTTGTGTCGCATGTAATTCAAAAAGGATTTGACCTAGAGTCATTAAACCTTACGGGAAGGTTGCTCAGCATATTGAGTTAGAATCAACCAACTATACAGAAATAATGATCAACATCACTTAATTACAGGAATAATGATTCACATCACTGTGAAGCTATGCACCTGGGACTTTGCATGTGGATTTTTTTCAGTTAAGAGTTATTGCCCTTGACTTACAGTAGTATAAATTTGCAATTTTCAACTTGTCCATGCATAGCTCAAAAGTAATTCACTTGTAGGCCTGAAAGTTTACAAGAATGTTGGTCAGCATGTGTACTTATGCACCTTGGAGTTTGCTTGTGGATTTATTCAGTATTTGTAAAGTTCTTGCCCTTTACTTAGTAAAAGATTTTTAGTTTTCAAAAAATATTTGACCTAGAGTCATAAGATTGACAGAACAGTGACGCGGTGGGGGCACCCGTGTCCTATGGACACATTTCTAGTTTACTATAACTTCTTTAATTTTCAAGGTATCTAACTCAAGACTTCAAATATATATTACTTATCATCAACCACATCCAATGTGACAAGGTTCATAACACTTGAAGCAATATTTTCAGATTTGTATTCCTTTGAACTTAAGATTTTTTGTGTGGCCTTGAAAAGGCGACATATAGGGGTTACATTTATTAGCAGTGTCGTCGTCCTTGTCCATGTCAGCGTCCCTTAAGGCTTGTCTGGAGCATAATTCAGTCACTATAAGTCGGATTGACTCCAAACTTGGTATGCATGCTTCTTTCATTAACCCCAAGTGCAGTGCACAAGTACCGGTACTCCGCACTTCTAACTTTTTGAGTTTTGCCCTTTGTTAATTTTCATTCTTTAATTTTGTCCGGGCTATTTCTCCTAAACTATAAACGCTATGGACTTGAAACTTCATAGGATGATAGATCTCATTAAAAAGAGGTGCAGTGCACAAGAACAGGTACTCTGCACTTCTAACTTTTTGAGTTATTGCCCTTTGTAAATGTTCATACTTTTGTCTGGGCCATTTCTCATAAATAATAAAAGCTATGGACTTGAAACTTAATTGGATGATATATCTCAATAAGAAGAAGTGCAGTGCACAAGAATGGGTACTCTGTACTTTTTATTTTTTGAGTAATTGCCCTTGTTTATTTTCATACTTTATTTTTGTTTGGCGCTTCTTGTTTACAAATGTAATCTTGTTATAGCCAAGTCACTTTGGGGTAGGGGAAGTCCTGTATAATTTCCTTTGTCCCTGTCATACTGTCCTGCTGTACATCAGTAGGATGACAAGTGACATGTGGGGGCACCCTTGTGCTATGGACTCATTAGTTTAGCATATAGTTTAGCATATATATGCATATTTTTCTTAATTTATACTTTATTTCCATAAAAAGTTAGTTTGGGCTTACAGTTGTAATGTTGTCAACCTTAAGTATTACAGTTGGCAATTATGGTTATTTATACTATAAAGAAAAAATTATACATTACTTTATGACAGGCTTCAATGTAGAAACAGTTGAATACAAGAACATCAGTTTTACAGTATGGGATGTTGGTGGACAGGATAAAATCAGACCATTGTGGAGACATTATTTCCAGAATACACAAGGTAAAGTGTATAATTTTGTACCTTGAGATATTTTTCAGTACTATATTATACATGATAAATCATTTGTTAATTCTGTCTTATGCTCCAGAGCAACAGATAAGCTTTGAATGTGAATTGGGTATTGCTCCATCATTTCCTTCGTAATTGGCTCCATTTAATTGGGTATTCCAAAACACGATACCCTATGATTTTAAAGTCAATTGGGTATTCAAATATGAAGTTATGAATTTTATGTTTTTTTAACTGTTTTAAAAAGAAAATAGGGGCTACTTACTTAACAATTTACAAGACTTTTTCACAACTGTTTAATGTTTATAAAAAATGCACATGACAGATCTATGCAAGACTTCAAATAATAAAAGTTAAGTTGCTAATGATTACATGTCTGCATGTTGTCACTGGAAATCATTTATCCTTAGCTGCATCATTTACCAAATACAAGTACGTCATTTTGTAACAGTTTTGTAAATCTACAAGTTTTAACTGATAAATTATCCATCATATTTTGTACTAAGTATTTAACTAGACTCTGTTATCTTTTTCAAATAAAAATATCCTAAGTGCAATTATGCTCTTAATGTGTTCATGATTCCGTGTTCATTTCCATCAAATGCCTGGTCAAGGATAAAAAAAATCAGTAAAGTGTCTACTTTTTAGCCCATGGTTTATTAAGTTAACTTCTGAATACTGTATGGGTCCAGAAAATTTCTAGTTTTCATATTTTCAGATTATGTTTTTGCGATGGACGCACCCTCAGGCGCGTTCCGAGGGCGCGTTCAGAGCTATGTCATCTACACATGGGATTTCGTCGGCTGCAATGGAGCAAGTGTCCTCAACCAAATAACAGCCGAAGAAATAGTACATAAATTTGATCCTATGAAACTCCCATACTTGTCGGGATATCTTAAAAACTTCCATATTTAGCCTTTTCAATTTCAAATTAAGTTATCCAAGTTAAAATATGAACATATTTGATTGATAAAAACGCTGTAGCCCCGTAGTATTATTGGGCAATATTCAAGTAACTGCTGAAACGATTTACTGCTGTCGAAAAAGTAGGACAGCAAATTATGCTATAATTAAGGAGTAAGCTCAATAATTCCTAGAAATTATAAGTAGGAAATAAATATTTCTACATTAAACAAAACATTTTTATTAAAAGATCAAAAGTTTTTCGTGACTCAGCAATTCTAGAATATCTCGGGCATTAATTACGTAAATTTCTAGATCACGATATGAGTTAACCTGCTATCACTAATGTGATTTGTGATAGTAACACTATTCTAAAAATACATTTTACCCAATCACCACTACATCACCTGTGCTGACTTTCTGACAAGCGGGATTAGGTAGTACACATTACACATGTAATAAATCAGCAGATACTTACTATGTTAACATGCAATACTTTAAGAAGTTTTATACAATTGCAAGAAGCAAACAAGTAACCTTGTCAATATGGCCCCCACAGTTAAGCGTTTAAATGGATTCCTTTCGATTTTCAGCCGAAAACGTTTACGATAATTCTTACCGTTTAATCGAAATGAGCATATTATCTTACAAAATATCTTAATCATTGCCTGTAATCACGAATTATATCAATTGTAATTGGTTTATTCCAAAGTAAATAAAATACGGAAAATAGGTATTGACAACCCTCCACACAGCATAACCGTGCACTAATCTTGACATAATACATTGGTAAAGTTGATTATCCTTTAATGTTTAATGAGGATACAATGCAGAAAATGTGTGTGGACTCGGTCATGATGAGTTCTGAACATTAAATTATTTGTAAATAAAAAGTAAGTCATCATTTGGAGACTTGAATACATGGTGTAGTATAGTACAAAGAAGTACCACCGTTTAAACGGTATCGTTTTGGTTCTTAGCAATCGTGTAAACGTTTACAAAAAATTTTTAACGTGGGAGCCTTACTTGTAAATGAAAAGAAAAATCTAAAAAAAATAAACTGCTGATGGTTTTCTAAACCAAAAATATTTTCAATGAGACATATCCAAGAGAAATAAAAATTAAAATACTAATGACTTATATTCTATTGTCTATATGCCAACTATGATATAACACAAATCAATTCTAATTAACATTCTTGCATGTATTATGTATTATACTTTAAGTTTACTTGCATGGTTTTTGTGTCGCCTCTACGGAGTAGTGGCGACATATAGGGATCACTTCTCCGTCGTCTGTCTGTCCTTCTGTCTGTCTGTCCGTCACAAAACTTGTCCGGACTACTCCTCATAAACTACTGGTGCAATATTATCCAAACTTTGCAGGAATGATCAGTACCAAGTCTAGTTGTGCACTGTCCGTCTGTCTGTCACAAAATTTGTCCCAACATGAAATTGGCCATCATGAGGCGACACATGTGATTACTGATCGCTCTTGTATTATAGAAATATTTTGTTGACAGTTTTTGTGTCGCCTCTACGGAGTTGTGGCAACATATAGGGATCACTTCTCTGTCGTCAGTCAGTCTGTCTGTCTGTCCGTCTGTCTGTCTGTCCGTCCGTCACAAAACTTGTCCGGACTACTCCTCATAAACTACTGTGGCAATTTCATCCAAACTCTACAGGAATGATCAATACCAAGTTTAGTTGTGCATATTGTCAGCATTTTCCGGTTCAATGATTTTTGTCAGAGTTATGGCCCTTTAATAATTTTTATTTTGAAAGTTTGTCCGGACTACTTCTCTTATACCACTAATGCAATTTCAATGAAACTTTACAGGATTGATCTGTAGCTCAAGTCCTTGCGCATATTACACAGGTTTTCCGGTTGAATGATTTTTGGCCGAGTTATGGCCCTTTGATAAAAAGGTGTTTTTATGCCCCTGCCATGTAATGGCCGGGGCATATAGTGTTACCCTGTTCCGTCATTCTGTCATTCCGTCATCATCAGTTTCCGTTCATTATCTTAGTAACGGTTGCACATATTCAACTCAAATTTGACATATGGATTTATCATGAGAAAATACAGGTCAAGTACGAATTTGGTCATGGTTCGATGATTTTTGGCAGAGTTATGCCCCTTTTACTTTGAAAATAATATGAAATTTTCAGTTTCCGTTCATTATCTCCCCAACGGTACAACACATTCAACTCAAATTTGACATATGGATTTATCATGAGAAAATACAGGTCAAGTTCGAATTTGGTCATGGTTCGATGATTTTTGGCAGAGTTATGCCCCTTTTACTTTGAAAATAATATGAAATTTTCAGTTTCTTTTCATTATCTCCCCAACGGTACAACACATTCAACTCAAATTTGACATATGGATATGTCATGAGAAAATACAGGTCAAGTTTGAATTTGGTCATGGTTCGATGATTTTTGGCAGAGTTATGCTCCTTTTACTTTGAAAATAATATGAAATTTACAGTTTCTGTTCATTATCTGCCCAACAGTGTTACATATTCAACTCAAATTTGACATATGGATATGTCAAAGGAATGGGCAGGTCAAGTTGGAATTTGGTCATGGTTCGATGATTTTTTGGCAGAGTTATGTCCCTTTCACTTTGAAAATAATATAGATACATCTTAGGAATAAGCAGTTTAAGTTTGAATTTGGTCGTGGTTCAATGATTTTGGACAAACTTATCTTTCTTGAATATTGGAAAAATTTTGAACTTTCAGTTTCAGCACTCGTACTTTTGTGGAAATGTATGTAGCCATTGGCTACAAATATGAAATATGCTATTTTCAAAAGGTTAAGACTGAATAATTTCAGTGCCTTGAACATTGTATGAAAATGGTTTGTGTTAGCATTGAAAAGTTTTAAGGCTTTGAACTTAAAATGAAAACAATAATTTGTGCAAACAAATTTGGAACTAAATATTATAACATCTGAAATTTTGGCTGCATGCGGGGGCATCCGTGGCATGATGACACATTTCTAGTTTTTCTGTGTGTTGCCAGATACACAAAAGCTTGTCCGGACTACTCCTCATAAACTACTGTGGCAATTTCATCCAAACTTTACAGGAATGATCAATACCAAGTCTAGTTGTGCACATAGAGGTTCATAACTCTAGCACCAATATTTTCAGATTTATCTCCCCTTGAACTTAGAATTTTCCTTAAAAAATACTATTTTTAGCTCACCTGTCACAAAGTGACAGGGTGAGCTTATGTGATCGCTTTTCGTCCGGCGTCCGTCCGTCGTCCGTCCGTAAACTTTTGCTTAAAATGACATCTCCTCATAAACCACTGAGCCAATTTCATCCAAACTTCACAGGAATGTTTCTTTGGTGGTCACCTTTAAAAATTGTTCAAAGAATTTAATTCCATGCAGAACTCTGGTTGCCATGGCAACCGAAAGAAAAATCTTTAAATATCTTCTTTTAAACAACCCTAAGAGCTAGAGCTGTTCAAATAAAAGCCCTGGGGTAAAAATTGGCCCCACCCCAGGGGGTCATTGATTTTCCCTATATGCATATAGTAAAAACTTAAAAAATCTTCTTTTAAAGAACCCAAAGAGCTAGAGCTAAGATATTTGGCATGAAACATCTTCTAGTGAGTGTCTACAAAGTTTTTGTTCAAATAAAAGCCCTGGGGTCAAAATTGACCCCCGCCCCAGGGGGTCATTGATTTTCCCTATATGCATATTGTAAAAACTTAAAAAATCTTTTTTAAAGAACCCAAAGAGCTAGAGCTAAGATATTAAGCATGAAACATCTTCTAGTGAGTGTCTACCAAGTGTGTTCAAATTAAAAGCCCTGGGGTCAAAATTGACCCCGCCCCAGGGGTCATAGATTTTCCCCTATATGCATATAGAAAAAAACTTAAAAAATCTTCTTTTGAAGAACCCAAAGAGCTTAGAGCTAAGATATTTAGCATGAAACATCTGCTAATGAAGTGTCTACCAAGTTTTGTTCAAATTAAAAGCCCTGGGGTCAAAATTGGCCCCGCCCCAGGGGGTCATTGATTTTTCCCTATATGCATATTGTATATGCATATAGTAAAAAACTTAAAAAAATCTTCTTTTAAAGAACTCAAAGAGCTAGAGCTAAGATATTTAGCATGAAACATGTTTCTAATGGGTGTCTACCAAGTATGTTCAAATAAAAGCCCTGGGTCAAAACTGGCCCCGCCCGGGGGGGGGTCATTTGATTTTCCTTATATGTGTATAGCAAAAACTTAAAAATCTTCTTTGAAAAAACCCAAATAGTTTAGATATTAAGCACGAAACATCTTTAAGTAAATGTCTACAAAGTTTGTTCAAATAAAAGCCCGGGGTCAAAACTGGCCCTGCCCCAGGGGTGTCATTGTTTTTAACTATATGTGTATAGTAAAAACTTTAAAAATCTTCTTTTAAAAGACCCAATGAGCTAGAACTCAGATGTTTAGCATGAAACATCTTCTTATTGGTGTCTACCAAGTCTGTTCAAATAAACAAATAAAAGCCCTTGGGTAAAAATTGGCCCGGGGGTGGGGGGGGGGGCTATATACAGGTGAGTGACCTCAGGGCCATCATGGCCCTCATCATGGCCCTCTTGTTTACTGTTACTTCTTTATTTCTTAAGGGATCAACCTCATACTTCTAATATATATACCTTATCATCATCCCCATCTTATGTGACAAGGTTCATAACTCTAGCACAAATATTTTCAGATTTATCTCCCCTTGAACTTAGAATTTTCCTCAAAAAGTACTATTTCTTACTGTTTCTTCTTTATTTCTTAAGGGATCGACCTCATACTTCAAATATATTTACGTTATCATCATCCCCATCTTATGTGACAAGGTTCATAACTCTAGCTCTAATATTTCCAGATTTATCTCCCTTTGAACTTAGAATTTTCCATAAAAAATATTATTTTTTACTGTTACTTATTTATTATCCCCCGCCGAAAAGGCGGCGGGGGATATAGAAATAGTCTCCGGCCGTCCGTCCATCCTTCCTTCCGTCCGACATTTTTGTCCGGAGCATATCTGTAAAAGTATTTGAGTTATCAACTTGAAACTTCATAGGTGGATAGACCTCATTGAGGAGGAGTGCAGTGCACAAGAATGATAACTCTACCCTGCATAATTTTTGAGTTATTGCCCTTTGTTATTTTTCAAAATTGATTTTTGTCCAAAGCATAACTCCAAAAGCCTAAGAGATATCAACATGAAACTTCATAGGTTCATATCTCACCTAGGAGGTGTGCAGTGCACAAGAATGATAACTCTACCTTTCATAATTTTTGAGATTATTGCCCTTTGTTATTTTTCATACTTAATTTTTCACCTGAGTGGAGCAAAACTCAAAAAGTTTTTGAGATATCAACATGAAATGTCATAGGTGGATAGATCTTATTGAGGAGGAATGTTTGTGCGCAAGAATGATAACTCTTCCCTATACAATTTTTGAGTTATTGCCCTTTGTTCTTTTTCATGCTATTTTGTCCAGAGCTTATCTCAAAAGTATTTGAGGTATCAACTTGAAACTTCATAGGTGGATGGATCTCATTGAGGAGGGGTGCATTGCACAAGAATGATAACTCTACCCTGCATTATTTTTTAGTTATTGCCCTTTGTTATTTTTCAAAATTAATTTTTGTCCAGAGCATAACTCAAAAAGCCTTTGAGATATCAGAATGAAACTTCATAGGTGAATAGATCTCACTCAGGAGGTGTGCAGTGCACAAGAATGATAACTCTACCTTTCATAATTTTTGAGTTATTGCCCTTTGATATTTTTCATACCTAATTTTTCACCCGAGTGGAGCATAACTCAAGTGTTTGAGATGTCAACATGAAATATCATAGTTGGATAGATTTTTATCCCCCGCCGAAAAATTTCGGCGGGGGATATAGAAATAGTCTCCGTCCGTCCGTCCGTCCGTCCGTCCTTCCGTCCGACGTTTTTGTCCGGAGCATATCTCTAAAAGTATTTGAGTTATCAACTTCAAACTTCATAGGTGGATAGACTCATAGGAGTGGCAGTGCACAAGAATGATAACTCTACTTGCATGATTATGCCCTCATTTTTGAAAAAAAGGGGGGTATATTGGTTGCACTTTGTCGGTCCGGCGGTCTCCGTAAGACCAAATGGTTTTCCGAGTGATAATAAAGAACCCTTAGGCCTGAACTTCAAACTTGGTAATGGTGATTAGGTCTGTACCAGTAAGATGACCCCTATTGATTGGCGCGTCAAGGGTCAAAGTCAAGGTCACTCACTTGAAAGCTAAAAACTGGTTTTCCGATATAATAAAGAACCTAAGGTAGGAACTCAAACTTGGTAGGTGATTGGTCATGGACAGTAATGAATCGCATTATTTTGGGTCAAGGGGTCAATAGGGTCAAGTAGTTCACATTGACCTTGAAAGCAAAAACGGATTTCGATCAAATAACTAAAGAACCTTAGCCCGTCCATAGGAAAAAAACTTCAAACTTGTATTGTGTGATTGGTCATGAACCAGGTAGAAATGATCCTATTGATTTTTGGGTAGCGTAAAGGGGTCAAAGTCAAGTCACATTGATCTTTGAAGGCAAAAACTGGTTTCCGATCAATAACTAAAGAACTCTTAAGGCTAGTAAACTTCCAAACTTTGGTATGGTGATTGGTCATGACGCGTAGATGACGCCTAGTTGATGGTTTGGGGTCAAGGGTCAAAGGTCAGTCACATTGATGTGTTAAGCAAAGAGGTTTCTGATTAATTAGACTAAAAGAACCTTAAGGCTAGGACTTCAACTTTGGTATGGTGATTGTGTCCATGATCAGTTAGATGACCCGTAATAGATTTTGGGTCAGGTCAATAGGTCAACGGTCACATTGCCTTTCTAATTAAAAACGGTTCTGACAATAACAAAAACCTTATGTCTAGGAACTTTCAAACTTGTATTGGATTGGTTTATTGACCAAGTCAGATTTACCCTATTTGATTTGGCGTTAAGGGGTCCAATGTACGGTCACATTGATCTTGGGTAGGTAAAACGGTTTCTTCGATCAATAATGAAGACCCAAGGCTTAGGACTTCGAACTTGAATGGTATGGTCAGATCAGAGATATACCTAATTGATTTGGAGTCTGGGGTCAAAGGTCAAGGTCACGATGAACTTTAGGTAAAAAGTTTCCGATCAATAACTTAAATGAATCCCTAGGCCTAGGACTTCAAACTTGTCAGGTGATGTTGGTCAGGAGAACTAGCAGATGACTCCTGTTGATTGGGTTAAGGTTAAAGGGCCAAGGTCATGTTGAAGCTTGTTGTAAAAACATGCTTTCCGATCAATAACGTTTAAGATCCTTATGCCTATGAACTTCAAACTTGTATGGTGATGTCTAACCAAGCAGATGGATATGTTGATTTGGGGTGACAGGGGTATAATAGTCAAGTGCACCTTGACTGTGTATAAGCGAACGGGTTCGATCAATAATGAAAGAACTTAGCCTCGACTTCGAACTTGAGAATGGTTGATTGTCATGTGGATCAGTACATGACGACCCTATTTGATTTTGGGTCTATGGAGGTCATATAGGTCAAGGTCAATGATCTTAGGTAAAAGTCCGATCAATAACTAAACCCTGAGTTCCTGAGGAAATCTCAAACTTGGTTTTTAAATGGGTTTTGGGGGGGGAATTTTTGGGGGGGGTCCATTGGGAAAAAGACTGACAGATGACCCTTATGTATTTGGGTTAAGGGTTAAAGGGCAAGGTACAATTGACTTGTTAGGTAAAAATGCTTCCCGATCAATTAACTTAGAACCTTATGCTAGAACTCAAATTGGTATGGGATTGGTCATTGCCCACAGTATAACTAGTTTGATTGGGGTCAGGGGTCAAGGCAAGGTCACATTACTTGTCGGTAAAAACGGTTTCTGATCAAATAACTAAAAACGCTAGGCCTAGGGAATCTTCAAACTTTGTGTGATATGGTCATGGACCGCAGATGCGCCCATAGTGAGTTAGGTGAGGGGCAAAGGTAAGGTCGAACTTTGATCTTTGTAAGTTAAAAACGTTCTGATCAATAATCAAGACGCTTAGGCCTAAGGAACTTAAAGATTGGACTGGTGTTTTCATACCAGCAATTATCTGCCTATTATGATTTTGGATCAAGGGTTAAAGGTCAAGGTCACAATGAACTTTGTAAGTAAAAACGTTTCTGATCAATAACTAAAAGACCTTCGGCTAGAACTTTCAACTTGCATGGTATGTGGTCATGACCAGCAAGCATGAACCCTATTGATTTGGTCAGGGTTTCAAGTCACGATGATCTTGTATGTTAAAACGTGTTTCCGATCATAATTGAAGAGAACCCTTAGCCAAGAACTTCAAAACTTGCATGGGTGATTTGGTATGACCATGCAGATGACGCCCTATTGATTTGGCAAGGGTGCAAAGGTTCAGGTCAACATTGACCTTGTAAGGTAAAATGGTTTCTGATCATTTACTAAAAACTGCCTAGCCTAGAACTTCAACTTTGTTGTATGCTTGTCGTGACCATCAGATGAACCCCTATGTGAAGTTTTGGTGTCAAGGGTCAAAGGCAAGTCATGAGACAGTAGATACTTTATAACGCTTAATTAATTGTTGATCAACTGGTCAGGATAAGTCTGCAAATAACCTTATCACATACAATTTGGTGCGAATAGGCGGGCATACAGTTATTACAAACATATCTTGTTTTTGGAGTTATTGCCCTTGTATTTCATACCCTAGATTTGTGTCACGCCGAGTGAGCAATAATCAAAAAGTGTTTGAGATATAACATTAAATGTCATAGGGGATGAATATTATGAGTGGGAATGTGTGCGCATAGATATAACCTTCCTATAAAGCAATTTTTTGAGTTAGTTGCCTTGTGTTTATGCCCCACAAATGTGGAGCCATATAGCGTTGGCACTTGCTCCGTCGTCCGCCGTCAGTCCGTCCCGAAATATTGTGAACGCAACTCCTCTTAAACCGATGCGAATTTTGCTTAAAGCTTACGGGATTGAAGTCAACCTAAGTGTAGAAAATGTAAGTAAAAAGGAATTTTTCGCGTGATGACCATAATTACAGATTATACTGTTGATTTTTTACTAGATACTTGTAGAAATTTTGTAACGCACTACCTCTAAACGATGGCAAAGATTTGCTTAAACTTCAGGGAATTAAAAACCTTATATGTGTAGATGGCAGTAAGGAAGAAATGTTTGCTGCGACGAAAAAATTTTATTAGAATTATGCCCTTTGTGCTTTAATATAACCGCATTATTTGTGATACGAAAATCCTCTTAAACCTGATGGCAATTTTTGCTTAAATCTCAGGATTAATCAACTTAATGTAGATAGTATGTAAATGAAGTGAATTTTGCTGCGACCTAAATTAAAAGAGAATTATTGGCCCTTTGTTGATTTTTTCACTATAATTACTACTATGTAAAATTTGTGAAACGAACTCCTCCTAACGGATGCAGATTTGCTTAAACTACAGGGATTGAACAACCTTAATGGTGTAGAGTAGTAAAGGAAGGAATTTTTCTGCGACCTAATATTATAAATTATGGCCATTTGTTGATTTAAATGAAATCGCAAGCTCAAGGTTTGCCAATATTAACAACCTTAAGTGTAGATGTAGTAAAAGGAAGAATTTTTGACGACCAAAATTACCAGAATTAATGGCCATGTTGTTTGATTTTTAGTTCAACTTTGTGCACATGTAGTCTCCTAAAATATTTGATCCTAGAGTCATAAGAATGACAGAACAGTTGTTTGTGTGGGGCATCCGTGTCTACATTTGATAGCATTTCTAGTTTTATGCTATTTTGTCCAGTAGCTTATCAAAAAGTTTTGAGGTATTCACTGAAACTTCAAAGGGGATGGATCTTCTTGAGGAGAAAGAGTGCAGTCTTTAAGAATGATAACTCTACCCTGCATATTTTGGTTATTGCCCTTTGTTAATTTTGCAAATATAATTTTTCCAGGAGCATAACTCAAAAAAGTCTTTTAGATATAACAGATGAAAACTTCATCAGGGTGCATAGATCCTCACTCAGAGTGGTTGCATGCACAAAGATGATAACTCTACCTTTTTAATTTTTTGGAGTTTATTGCCTTGTTCTTTTCATACTTAATTTTTTCAATTCAATTTTTCTCAAAAAAAGATTTGAGGTATAACTGGATAACTCATAGTGTGATAGATTTACTGAGGAGGGATTCAACGACACAAGAATATAACCTAATCCCTGCATTTATTTTTCAAAGCCCTTCTGTTATTTTCAGTCCTCACGTATTCACATAGTTTCCAATGTGTAATCCACTTATAGCATCAATTTCATTAGCCAAAGACTCTTAAAATGGAATTATTCTGTCTACTATGATAATTATATACATTTTCCAAGAGCAAAGCAACATTCGGTAGGGATGCTGTGACATGCTCTTGTTTATAAAGTGATCAACTTCATACTTCAAATATATTTATGTTTCATCAATCCTCACATCTTATGTGACAAGGTTCATGTACCTAGCACCAATATTGCAATAATGATCTCCCCATATAACTTAATTTTTTACTAGAAAAAATTGTTATTTTTTATATATCTTTTTATTTAAGGAAAATCAAATACTTATTCTTATCATTCATTACATTTATGTGCAATTGTTCATTCAACTCTAATGCAATATTTACACATATAATCTCTTTGAAACTTAGGATAACTTAAATATAATAATAATTCTTACTTTTAACTCACCTGTCAAGCCTGGGGTCAAAAGGTGCGCCGCTCCTGGGGGTCATTGATTTCCCTATATGTCTAAGGTAAATCGAACTTAAAAATCTTTTTTTTAAAAGACCCAAAGAAGCTAGAGCTAATCTGTTAAGATTGAAACATCTTTTAGTGAGTGTCTAAAAAAATTAAAGCAGTCAAATTGAAAGACCCCGTCCCGAGGGTCATGATTTTCCTAATATGAATTAGATAAAACTAAAAAAATTTTTATTTAAAGAACATAAGCTAGAGTTAGATATTTAAGCATGAAACATCTTCTAGTGAAATGTCCTACCAACGTTTGTCAAAGCAATCAAGCCCTGGGTGTCAAAATTGTCTCTCGCCCTCAGGGGTCATTGATTTTCCTATATGCATATATGAAAAGAACATTAAAAAATTCTTTTTTAAAGAAACCTAACAAAAAACACACCAGCCAACTAATATTTAAGCAAACCATCTTTAAGTGAGTGTCTACCAATTGTTTCAATTAAAGCTGGAAGTATTGATTTTCCTATATGCATTATAAGTTAAACTTAAAAATCTTTTTAAACATAAGACTAGAGCTTAGATATGTTGGTATGAAAACATCTTCTAGGAATGTTACCAATTTGTTGCAAAATTAAAACCTTGGGTCAAAATTGACTCGCCAGGGTCAATAGATTTTCGCAAAATAATATGCATTATACGTAAATAATTTAAAAACAAAATTTCTTTTAAAAGAACCAAAGACTAGACGCTAAGATAAATAATAGCATGAACATCTTCTAATGAGGTGTTCTACAAAGTGTTTCAATAAAAGCCTGGGTCCAAAATTGGCCCGCCCAGGGTCATTTTTCCCTATATGCAGTATAGAATAAACTAAAAAATCTTCTTTAAAGAATACAAGAGAGCTTAAGATATTATAGCATGAAACATGTATCACAATGTGTCTACTAGTATGTTCAAATAAAGCCTGGGTCAAAGCTTGCCCGGCACAGGGGGGTATTGATTTCCATTATATGTGTATAAGCAAAACTTAAACGATCTTCTTTTGGAAACGCCAAATAGTAGAGTTAGATGTCTAAGTCATAAAATCTTAGTACAAGTATTACGAAAGTTTGTTAAAGTAATAACGCGCCGGGTCCAAAACTGGCTCCTGCCCAGGGTTCTATTGTTTTCTAATATAAATGTGTAGTAGGTAAAAACTTTAAAAAATACTTTTTAAAAAATCAATGAGCTAGAACTTAGATTGTTTATGGCAGAAACATCTTCTTATGGGTTCTACCAATCTGTTAAATAAACAAATAAAAGCTCTGGTAAATAATTGTGGCACCGGGGGTGTGGGCCTATATTTCAGGTAGCGATCCTCAGCGGCATCATGCCTCTCTTTGAAGGTATCTACTTTCAAACTTGCAATATATTTTCTTATCATTACTCAAATGTTGTGTTGACAAGGCCATGAACTCTAGCATGATTTTTCTGAATTATTCCCTTGATTTGGAATTGTATGTTAACAAATATATTATTTTGCATATAAGTTAATACATTAATAACATAATTGATTTTATTGCCCCACAATTGGATGTCATAGCGTGCAACTTGTTCGTCAGTCCTGCGTACCGTCCGAATCAGAGAACGCAACCTCTAAACTTAAACTTACGGGAATTGAAACATACTTAATGGTAGAATGGTAGTTCAAAGAAGAATTTCGTGCGACAAATTTTAACAGAATTTGGCCTGTTGGTTGATTTTTTCACACTAGAATAATCTATGTAGAGAATAAGGCAACACCTCTTAAACGGTGTCAGATTTTGGCTCAAACTTACAGAAATAAAACTTCAGGTTTGTAGATGGTAGTAAGAAGGAATTTTGCTGCGACCTAAATTTTACAAATTAATGCCCTTTGTGTTTTCACTATAATATGTAAAATAATGTGAATGCAACTCCTCTTAAACTCGGATGGCAGATTTTTGGCTAAACTTCCAGGATAACAAGCTTAATGTGTAGATGGTATTAAGAAAGGATTTTGTGCAACCAAATTTAACAAATTATGGCCCTTGTTTTATTTTTCATATAAGTACTATTTAGAAATTTTTTGTGAACGCACTGACCTCATGAAACCGATGCAGATTTTGGCTAATACTCCAGGTATTAACAACTAATGGTGTAGATGGGTAGTAAAGGAAGGAATTTTTGCGCGACAATTTAACAGAATTAGGCCCTAATTCAACTTTGTGGCTACATGTAGCCAAAAAAAATTGAACATAAGACAGAACAGTTGTTGTGTGGGGCATCCGGGCTAGTGGACACATTTCTAGTTCTTTCATATGTTTGACCTCCTTACTTGGTCAGTATTTTTATTAGTCAGCAAACTGTATCCTGTGAACGTCTTAGTGTCAAGAGATAATCAGAGCTTTAAGTATTTTTATGCCCCATTTTCGTGAAGAAAGGTATTTCTTGCACTGTTCGGTCTGGAAAAGGTTTCCGAGTGATAACTAAATAATCATTTAGGCCTAGGAAACTAATAAAACTGGTATGAAAATGGTCATGAACAGTAGATAAACCTATTGATTTTGGGTCAAAGGTCAAAAGGTCAAGGTCACAATAATCTAAGAACCCTTAGACATGATAATTGGCTCTGATAGGGGCATACATGTTTTACAAAACTATTGTTATTTTTAAGTTTGTCCGGACTAACTTTTCCTATACATAATGGCATTTCAATGAGATTACAGGATTGACGTAGCTCAAGTCCTTGGCAATATGCACGGTTCGGTTGAATGAATTTTTTCCCGAGTGAGGTCCTTGATAAAAAAGGTGATTTAGTTCACCTGTCACACAAGTGACAGGTGAGCTTTTGTGATAGTTTCGTCGGCGTCCGTCGCGTCCGTAAACTTTATGTAATGACATCTCCTCATAAACACTAAGCCAATTTCATCCAAACTCACAGGCTATGTTCTTTGTGTCACTTTTAACAATTGTTCAAAGATATTTAAATTCACATGCAGAACTCTGGTTGCCATGCAATCCAAAAGAAAAAATACTTCAAAATATCTCTTTAAAAAAGTCATTAAAGCTAGAGCTTAGATATTGGCATGAAACATCTTCTAGTGAGTGTCACAGTTTGTTCAAGATAAAAATCCCCTGGTTGTCAAAATTGGCCCGGCCCCGGGGGTCATTGATTCCTGTATGCATAATAAAAACTAAAAATCTCTTTTAAAGACCAACGAGCTAGAGCTTAGATATTTAGCATGAAACTGTTTAGATGGT
>NW_026860166.1:0-22510 GCF_026571515.1 Ruditapes philippinarum
TAGTATTTTCATCGACACGCCTATAGATAAATGCCAATATTTAGCGCGTCTTTACACTATGTTTGTTAGCTTCATTTCTATATTTATTAAGTTAACTCGTTCAACAAATTCAGTTCTGAACCTACATTCATGCAATATCCTCGACATATTATTTGTTATAATAAGGTACGTATACACAAGTGAACTTCTGTATTGAAATCACTTGCTAGCCTTGTATATTTTTTTCAAGTACGGCACTGGATGGCATTTATAGTAGCGTGACCTATAACCCTCCGCCTCTATGACGTAACGTTGTTAACGTTGCAACGTCAAAACAGTTGACGTCGTTACGACAAATGAAAACATAATAAGCTCGCTTAGAGAACAGCTAAACCTCTTAGTTCGCTTACAGAACAAATAAAATGCCGCCGACAATATTGAATATGTTCAGAAACTGTTTCCAACGGCCTGTAGAAAAGGTATCTTCGGACGCGATTTGGAAATTGAATAAGAAAGTTGCAGGGGAATTCAATTTTATTGTACCTCGGAAAGATTTTGCAAATTTTGCAGATATGAAGCCGAAAGATGGCGCGATTCTCACTGTAGGTCAGTACATGTTACTTTACATGTACATAGTTCCGAGTATGGATTTCAAAGAACCAGGTCCCAACTTTGAGCGGGTTCTTTATTACTTCTGGGACAACTCTTCTTTGTTCCATATGAAAGGCTGGGTTCCTACAGCAGCAGACGAAAAATCTTTATTGTCGAATTTAAATAAGAAAATAAAGCATATGTCGCCTAGGGATATAAAACCAATTTATATAAAAGAGAATAGCCCGTGCAACGATGCCAGCAAAAATTCTACAAGATTTAATGTTCCAAATGTTGGCTCCGAGCTGGAAAGTGAATCAAGAATGGATCCACCAAAAATATTCGCAGGCCCACCGCATATGAAATCTACTTACAACTGGGGAGTGATAAATACATGGAGTAGACACATGGCCCCGGAAAGTGAAGACTATCATCCCGTTTTCATCTATGATCGTATTAGACAAGCAGCATTGCCATCAGATTCAAACATGAGAGCATTAGAGATGTTAGACAGGGATATCGAAAATGCTATTGCAGGTAAACCTATCAATAATAAGCGCGTGTCAAAACGATCGGATAAGTTAAATGGTATGGTCGTTTCCACGATAGATACACGTGATAGAAGAATAAGACCACGTGCAGCAAGGGGACAACGAACGCGCCCCTGCCATTTAAATTTGGAGAATAGATGAATTAAGGGTTTAAAATTTTCAAAAAATTTTATTATAAAATTTAAACAAAAAATTTAAACTTATAGTAAAACAAGTGAAAAATGTTTAAACTTTTAAAAGTGGTAATTTAAAATGAAATTTCTCGCCTATTTAAAAAGAAATCTAGTAAAAATTTCCCCATCGTACGGAATTTTTACAAAGGCCAAAAAAAAGTAAAAAAAAAAAATTAAAGAATTTTTGTAAAAATATTTTTATAGGCGTTATAAATAAGAAAAACTTTACCTAGTAAAAGTCAATCAATGAACTTAAATAGCTTATACAAATAAAAAAAATTTTTACCTTTTTGGGTTTCACGAAGACAACTTTAAAATCATGAGCATTAGTAAAAAATTTCACTTCAACGGTCATTAGTAAAAAAACTTATTTGGCATTATCAAATAGTAACTTAATCTTGAAATTTTTAGTAATTAAATTTTTCATTGTAGAAAAAAGAAGGAGAAAAACCTCCCGTGATTTTTAAATAAGAAACGTTCTTCCCCATCTGAAAATATTTGATTTCTTTCGAGAACTAAAAACCGGTGCAAAAAGTGAGAAATTTTTTAAATTTTAAAAAAAGGTAAAATCAGTGAGATTATTTATTGGTAGTATCAGTAAGTGAAAATTCACATTTTTAAATTCCAGCAAAAAACAACATCCCTCGGGTTTCATAGTAAAAGAAAAAACTCTAAATTTCGAAAACAAATTAAAACAGTTAAAAATTTAAAACGGGATTTCAGTATAAAAAATTCACAGTGAGTAATCAATAAAAACCTTAAAACGGATCAGTAAAAAAAAAGGCTTTTTGGCCAAAAAACATCAACGAGAAATTTAAATTTGGCGGTAAAAAAAGAAAAATTCATTTCGGCGATTATCAAATAAGGAGTTCCATCAATTTTGGGCGTGAGGAGAATTAAAGTCCCATAATTTTTTTAAAATACTTCCCTAAAAGGGGTTTTATCCCATAAAAGGGATTTCACATCGGTAAAAGTCAGAAACTTTACATTTGGTTATAATCCGTAAAAATTTTCAACCCACTATACCAGTAAATGAATTAAATTTTTGATTATCAAAGAGATTTGACATCGGCATACTATTAAGTGATTTTCATCCCGGGGTTTCTTATTTTGAAAATTTAAAAAATCGGCGATTTAAATTTTAAAACCTTCAACGTCGGGATATTTTAAGAGTTCCCTTTTATTGGCCCATAATCGTTAGAGCACTCACCCTCGTGTTATCCCCTAAGAGAATTCACATCGGCGTTTTTAACAAAAACACTTCACATTGGGTTTTTATTCCCTAAAGAAATTTTACTCGGCGTATTAAAGAGAAAAACTTTTACATTCGGGTAATAAAAATGGAATTCAAAGTCGGCGATAATTGTACGAAACTTTTAAAGTCGACGATAATCAAAAAGAAACTTCCCCTCGCTTCACTAGTAATTTGAATTTCATAGTTTAAATATTTAAGCGATTTCGACGGTTTAAACCCAGCTTTCAATTCCCCTGGGGTTTTTAATCAGAAAAAAGAACTGAATCCCATTTGCGTTATAGTTTTAAAAAAAATTAACTCGGCGTTATAAGTATGGGGAAATTCCCCACTTGTGCTGATCAGTAACTTCCCTTAAAAGGTATCAGTAAAAATAATTGAATTTGGCAAAAAACATCAACGAAAAACTTTTAAATTTTAAAGGAAGTTTAATTCGAGATTTCAGTGAAAAACTTCCCTCAAAGAAATTAAACCTTTTGGGGAGTTCCCATCGCGAAAAGGTCAGAACTTCATATCGGTGATTTAAACCCGGGGAGAATTTAAATAAAGATTGTCGTCCCGAACATTTAGTCGGGGGGTAATCCTTGGGGATTTTCCCCCCAGGGTAAAAATAGCAATTCCATCGATGATTTCCCTAAGAGATTTAAAAAATCGGCGTAATCATAAGAAAATTTAAAATTGGCGATTAAACCCTTTTAAGGAATTCAATGGCGTTATCAAAAAGGAAATTTTCCCTTGATGGTTATTTTATAAGAGATTTCCCATCCCCCGATTTTCCAAAACATAACTTCACCTCGGGGATAATCAGTAACGAACTTTTACTTTATGGGTTTTCAAAAAGGAAACTTCAAAAATCGGCGAAAAATTTAAAAAGAGAATTTCATTCGCGGATAAACAGTAAGGGGAATTTATTTGGCGTTATCCGTAAAAAGGGAAATTACATGGGATTTAAAAAGAGAAATTTACATTTATGAAATTTTTATAAGGTTTTACATCGGTGTTAAACCATAAATAAATTCACGTCGGCGTAATTTAGTAAACGAACTTTAAAAATTGAGGTTTTTCAAAAAAGAATCTTCACATCGGGGGATAATTTAAAAAAGAGAACTTTTCTTCGCAATTATCAGTAGGGGAATTCCCTATTGGCGATAATCTGGAAGAGGCTTCACATGGCGTTTAAACTGTAAAATAATTTTCATCGGGGATAAAAGTAAAGGGGGTCCCAAACGGCGATAATCTGTAAGATAACTTTTCATTTGGCGAAAACAGAAGGGAAATCCCCTGGCCCATAATCAGTTTGGGGAACCCCCTCGGCGTAATCGGAAGGAAAATACATTGGGGTTTAAAAGTTTAAAAGGGTACACATCCGTTTAAAAAGTAAAGGGGAAACCCCCTCGGCGATAACAGTAAGAGAAATCCCTCGGCATTCAAATAAGAGAAAATTTACAAAGCGTAATTGGGAAAATAACTTTACATCGGCGTAATCAGTAGGGAAATCCCCATCGGCTAATTTAGTAAGGGGAATCCTCGGCCCTAATCTGTAAGTTTTTTAAACCCCCCCATAACGTTAAAGGGGAATAACGGCGATAATCAGTAAAGGGAAACCACATCGGCATAATCAGTAAAGGGGAAATCCAATTTGGCGTAAAACAGTAAAGGGGAATCCACATCGGCGGGTAATGTAAGGGGAAACCCCCAAACGGGCCCTAAACCTAAGGGCTCACTCGGCCCATTTAATTTGAAAAGGGAATCCCCAAAACCCCGGGGATAATCCCCCAAGAAACTTCAATCGGCCCCATAAACTTTTAAAATAACTTTAAAATCGGCGATAATCAGTAAGAGATAACTTCACATCGGCGATAAGATTTAAGATATCAGTAAGGGAAACTCCACATCGGCGATAATCAGTAAGGGAACTCCACATCGGCGATAATCAGTAAGGGAACTCCACATTGGCGATAATCAGTAAGGGAACTCCACATCGCGATAATCAGTAAGGGAACTCCACATCGGCGATAATCAGTAAGGGAACTCCACATTGGCGATAATCAGTAAGGGAACTCCACATCGGCGGATAATCAGTAAGGGAACTCCACATCGGCGATAATCAGTAAGGGAACTCCACATCGGCGATAATCAGTAAGAGAACTTCACATCGCGATAATCAGTAAGGGAACTCCACATCGGCGATAATCAGTAAGACAACTTCACATTGGCGATAATCTGTAAGACAACTTCACATTGGTGATGTGTAAGACAACTCCACATTGGTGATAATAAGTGAATGTCGTGTCAGCAACAGGCGATCTACCATCTTTTAACTGTTATATTCAGTGATACTTGAAAATATGTAGTTTTTTCATTTTTTAGATTTAAATTCCCCATGTCAGTATCTCTTAAAAATTTGATTTCATTTAAATGACTCAAATCAGGGACTTTTTGAAGTACTATTACTTTATTTTTACTTGAAAACTGGGTGTGATTAAATTTTAGAATACATTAAAATCGAAAGTATCTTTGGTTTTTTAATAAAATGCAGAAATTTTACGAAAAAGAATCGATATTTTTTTTAGCTAAAAAATATAGATCTATATTGGGATTCATTGCCTTTCATTATTTTTTTATCCAAATTTACAAAATTTAGTTTCTTAGTTTTTTATTGTATGGGGGATTTTTTACCCCGTTGTCGCCTTATTTTGAACGGATTTTCCCCAGGAAGCCCTTTAATTTTTGAATTTAAATTTAAACGGGGCCCCTAGACGAAGTATGTCATTGGAAGTAAAACAATTGTTTTTATATGGCGGTCATTTATAAAAATGCAGCGTTTTTGGTCGTATATAAAAAGAGAAAAAAACAACAACAACTTAAAAAGCGGTGATTCAACAATAATCTAATTACTGGCTAATAAGCAGCCCTGTGTAAAACATACGGGGAAACCAAAATAATCTAGATTGGCAGTAGATCTACTTGTCATTTCTTTTTTAATTTGGTCATGAATGGGTTGTATATAGAAAGTTAGTAGGCCTAATTAATTGTACTTCAGAAACGGAGTATGCATTGTTGTTGGAGATGACTTTTACCACTTTGTATCAGTGGCCGAAAGTTTCCCCTTAAAATCCACATTACTGTCACCAAAGCTTTAAAGATTGTTACGTATATATTTTCAAATTAAGATTTTTGTCAGTTGTAACAAGAGTACTATACACGGATGATAAAACCTGTCTATGCGATTGCTTCCCATTACGACACTTAAGTAGTGTGTTAATTAACAGTTTTCTCCCCTTGCAGAAAAACGCCATGATGGAGCGAGCAGAAGGTAGGGAAGCAGAAGCAGGGGTAACTTTTTCACACAAATGAAAGTACTCGTTTATATCCCAAACAACCAATATTGAAACAGTTAAGCTGTTGAGCCAATAATAAATGGTAGTGAAAATGCTTTAAATATAGGCATACTGGTATCGAAGCAGTATTCGTCAATGCGGTTATTTTCGTTTACTGAAACTCTTCAAAATTGAAGGTGAGTTTTTTTCAGAACAATATTCACGGTAGGGAATCACGTGACTTTTACGGTTACGCGTACAGACAATATGGCGGCCTAAAAACCTCGCTTCACACGTGTTTTTCAGGTAATTCTTTATTATATCCCTTTTACTTACATACGAGACCTGTTGCAGCCTACGCGGAATAAAGAATTGTTGCCGCCTATACCTTATTTTCGACCCCTGTGCTCATAGCTTTTACAAACACTTAAAAATTCAACAGGAATTTTCAATGTTAACAATTATTTTTGAGGTAACTTTCACGCAATCTTTGTATTTTTTATTAATTTGATTAAACTACGCCGAGTTAGCAAAGAGAAAATGTTCATAGAATTTCTTTATTTGAAAATGTAAATATTAGGCATGTTAAATGTTGACTAGTCATTTTCAATTCCAATACACGAGGGAAAAATGATTTGGGTAACGGCCACGCAAACTTTTATTGTTGATAACTCCCACGCAATATTTTATGTGCAAGCAATATCTATGCAGGCTATAGCCTAGATATTTATTTAACAAAATCATGATCGATGTATTTAGCCTTAAACGTTCATAGAATTTTGAATTATATTTAAAATACCGCCAAAAGGTCCTTGATAGAATTAAGCGCCTATGGGTAGCAGAATACATACTCACGTAATTATATTAAATGAAGTTTCGATATAGAGATATATAGAGGATATTTGTTTAGTTCAGTGTAAGATCGGAATATATTTCACCGAGTGAGCACCAAAAGGTATATTTCACGAGTGGCGCAGCCACGAGTGAAATATGAACTTTTGGTGTTCACAAGGTGAAATATATTTCAATCTTACACTAAACTAAACAAATTTTCTTTTTATTACATGCAAAGAAACGTTTTAAAAAGACAATAAATCTAATAATTAATGAAAAGCGCGCCAAATAATAATGCAACGTGACGTCATTTACGACGTCACGTCATTAAGTTGGTACCCAGTACTGTGCACGCTGCTATTTCACTGAAACAACGTAAGGGGCTTAAATTCCAAACAGTGAAATTATCAAAGTGGTAATTTCACTAATTCAAACAGTGAAATTACCCGTTTTATATCACTGATATATTTCTATAAACCACCGAAAAGCATGTAATAAAGATGAATTAATCGCAGAAATTAAAATAAAAGTCTCAAATATAAGAAGGAGGTCGATTTCAGTTTAAGCACAATTACATGTACAGTTGTCATTTTTCATAGTTTGCAGATATGGACGGTTGCAGCTCGGATATTGTTTGTGGATAATGTTGGAAAACATTTCGTTCATGGACAGGTCTTAATGACCACTTAAACTGGCTACTCGGCACAGGACCTTGTAAACGTTGTGGCAAATCGAACTGTCACAGGTATGGCATTTTAAGTACTGTTAATATTAAGATTTTAAAGACATTCAAATCATTTTATCACTTAGTTTCTTATGTAACCAATCATTTTTAAAATTAGCGTCTGTATTTAACATAATTATGTTTTTTTTATTCTAAAGCAAAAAACAACAACAAGAGGGCCATGATGGCCCTGAGTCGCTCATCAGAAACAACTGTTTTTCAGTGTTGGATTGTCAATATATTCTATTATTTAATTTTACCCATGATATATGGTGATATATCAGTCAAATATATTTCATATTTTTTTAAAAAAAAATAAGAAATATAAATATGAAATTGGGCGGAGTCAAAACTCATATTTATTTAAAGGGACTTCTTTCACCATTTTGTTTGAAAAATCGGATAAATACAAACAACTTTTTGTTGAATTTTGTTTTGAAAACTATGTAGAATGATAGAAAATGGTCTATGAAAATAAATCCGAACACCAATATCTTTAATGCAGTCTTTAACGCTGTACAGACATTTAAAAAGAGTTGTTTACGTGACGTCACAATGTAGCGCTAAATATCGCGTGCAAAACAACACAATAATTATATTACTGCGCGCTGTACAATTGAAGTTGCGTAGCAAGCAAGTGGGTTCGTAACCATTTTTGTTTGATAATGGAATTAAATAAAAAGGTAATTTCTTCGTTTTTCGTGAAATATGGTATATATTTTCACTCAACATGATAAAATGCCACATATTTTCCTCGCCGTCCCGGCTCGCGAAAATATGTGGAATTTTATCATGTTTCGTGAAAATATATTCCATATTTCACGAAAAACGAAAAAATATCCTCTTAATATTAAATTTGAGCATAGAATATGTTTAAACAATAATTTGAAGAAATGCCATGACCTGGGGCATTTAAGCTTTAGCTTAAACGGCTCCAATCAAATTAATATGAGCAAACTTGATAAAAGACTACCAAAGAATGCTACAGACAAAGTTTGGTGATCATCAATCAATTAGTTCTCTACAAATAGACATTTAACGGTATTTCTATTTTTAGCTTTAGTGGCCCCTAAAAGGGGCTAATCAGATTAATATAAAAGAGTACCCATGAATGCTACAGACAAAGTTTGGTGATCATCCATCAATTGGTTCTGAAGTAGAAGATGTTTTTAGCTATAGCGGCCCCTAAAATAGGCCAATCAAATTAATGTGAGCAAACTTGATAAAAGATTACCCAAAAATGCTACAGACAAAGTTTGGTGATCATCCATTCATTAGTTCTATAGGAGAAGCTGTTAAAACATATTTCTATTTTTAATTTTAGTGGCCCCTAAAAAGGGCCAATCAAATTCATATGAGCAAACTTGATAAAAGACTACCCAAGAATGCTACCGACAAAGTTTGGTGATCATCCATCAATTAGTTCTGTAGGAGAAGATGTTTAAAGGTTTTTCTATTTTTAGCTCTGCTGACCCCTAAAAAGGGCCAATTGGAATGACATGTGCAAATTCAAGTGTGACTGTCACAAGGATGCTACAGACCAAATTTGAAGTGAATCTGCTTAGTATTAGAAAAGAAGACGATTGTTGACGCATGACGACGGACGATCGACGCCGGAGCATCCCCCTTTGATACTAAGAGCTCACCCTGCGTAGAATATGTCTTTTTTTACAAACTAGGTAATAAAATCTAGAGGTCTTATGCCGGCTCGCCACGGCGAGCCGGTATTACGATAGGATTTTACTGAGAAACAACCTAAAACTCCGAATCTATCCAAAAATTTAATCGATGCTTGGCTTCCAGCTTTCTACAAAATTTATCTGTCAGGGCTGGAATCCAAAATTATTTAGCCAATCAAATGTAATCTTACATAGTGTCAAAAAACCTTCAATTTTCACGCCATATTTAAAAAGCAGCAAGTATTGCTTTGAGCGCAAAGATATAATGATGATTAAAATGTTTGTTTTCAGGAATTCTTTTCAATAAATCATATTTACACTGACTTTTGATTTAGCGATTTCACCTGTTTTCTCTGTAGAAAGTTTCCGTTTGGTTAATTAACATAAGTGTACATCTGGTTCTGTGCATTTTTTTCTTTTTCCTTTTTTCCGGTCATTTTATCCTTTCTGGTATTTAGTGTATGTATTTACTGGCCGGGATCCGGGACGCCCGGGATCCGGGATCGTATTAGATATAGAGGAAAAATTAATAAACTATATTTGTGTTGATTATTGTCGTAATGAAAGGCCATTAAACGTTAAGTTTTTATTTTTTTATTGTTTGTAATGAACGTTAAATTAATTTAACTTAGGATATAGATATATTTAGAGCTATTTATTAACAAACTTAAAATGCGGAAGTCACAAATCTTATAATTATATGCCTAATTAATTGGAAAAATCAAAGACTATATTCTTGAATTGGTCAAATCCCAGGATCCCTATATGTTTTAATACGATCCGAGCTTATATGAAAACTATATTCTTGAACTGGCCAATTCCTGGGAGCTCTATATATTTTAATACGATCCCGGCTTCTCTGAAAACTATATTCTTGAACTGGTCAATTCCCGGGATCTCTATATGTTTTAATACGATCCCGGCTTTTCTGGCTGAAATGATAGTCAACTTGTGTTTACTTAAGGACTTGTATATGTCACTCATTCTAATACTAAATAACATATTACAACTTAACTTCGTATAAAGAGACATCCCTATCTAACATTTTTTTGGTCAAGGTCAATAGGCCATATAGTAAATGTGCATAGACATATGGACTTCATTCTATCTGTTTACATGCATCTTCATATATACTCATACTGAGAGAACTGGCTTCCATAACTTTATATGTCACAACAGAACTGTCATTTTTACAATTAAACACACCCCTGGAAAAAAGTTACGAAGCGAGTCGCTACTAGCTTTTTTAAAAGCTAACCTTGTGTTTGAATGTTATTTTAATACTAACAGTAAAACCCGTAACGTTTCCGATTTGCTGAGCTATAAAATGTTTTACCACAAAAGTTATAAGGTCCTGTGCCGATGTGGTCATTCCGTGAATGAAATGTTTCCCACATTTATCACAATCAATATCCGAGCTGGAAACTTTCATATCTGCAAAATATGAAAAATGTCAACTGTAATTATACTAAAAAAAGAAATACAAAACCTCCTTCTAATATTTGATACTTTTGTATTAAAACGCGACCTAATTGAATGATTTGGGTTTGGTAGGCCTTACGCGAAGTTATTGATGTCCTTGGCAATTTGTGATTTTACAGGTCATGCCTTTTTGAAATCTGTTTATCGTATTATTGTAACCTATAAGCAGATGAAGTGTTGTTCGGCCCATATCAAGAACGTCCCAAGACGATTCGTCAATCTAGTTTCATTATATCTTAGTGATAGTAAAATTAAGCGTGAATTAGTTTGAAAAAATCATTATATCCATTGCATTATCGACACAAATATTGATTAAACTGTTCTTTAATGTTAAATTTTAAGCTTAATTGCCGTGAATTTATAGGTAATAATAAATCTATTTTTATATTCTAGATCCTGGTCCTGGCTGAAATTGAGAGTATTGCAGCTGTAGCTTGTATACCATACATTTAACATGAAAAGGACTGTCAGGTTGTTGAATTGAAATTCTAATATTTAATATATATATATTTCTTTACAAAGTATTAATATTGCAACTACTAGACATTTATCTTGTCTATTATGTATATTATTTTTAGAATACTTGTGTAACATTATTAATATAAAATTTACATATTTGTTGTTTTCAGGATGCTGCATACAATGGTCTTAGCTAGAGCCTAGAATGAATATTTCTTAGGAAATATGCTGCAAGAAACTGAAGGGGAGCAGTTTTTCTTACCAATCATAGGTGAGACTTTTAAATAGCTTCTTTTAAAAAAGTTTTTGTTGTTTTTATGTACATAATTTGCTGTCAATATGAAACTTCAGCTGTATCTTAATTTCTATGCTGTTTTATTATGTAAATCTTAGAGATAATCATTTTAAGATAAAACATATCACTAACTTGATTAATTATATATCTATATTTAAGATTGACCAAGTCACTTTTAATTAGTAACTTTTTATTTTATTTGCAGAAGCAATAAGAGACAGCCAACGAAGTATTCAAACACCATCATGAAACACTTAAGACATACCAGGAGAGATCTAGAAGAAGTACTAGTAGTAGAGTGGAACAGATTGTAGCTTAATTGTAGCTAAAAGGACTTCTTAAATCGTTAAAATTAAAGCTGCACTTGAACTGTCTTTTTTTTTGTTAAACAGTTAAACTCTGTTACTTTGCTTTATATTAAAATTGAAGTATGTTGAAATGACATTGAAACTTTAACGTTGTGCCAACGTTGAATTTCAACGTTAGTTAAACTTTCAAATCCGAACATAAATCCAACGTTATTTCAACGTTAAAATCTGACCAAAATTCAACGTTGTTCAACGTGTATGTGCCTGCTGGGTTAATTCTATCCAGGACCTATTGGCGGTATTTTAAATATTATTCAAAATTATTTCACACAAAAGTCTGAGGCTAAATGCATCAATCATGATTTGTTAAATCAATATCTAGGCTATAACCTGCATAGATATTGCTTGCACATAAAATATTGCGTGGGAGTTATCAACAATAAAGGTTTGCGTGGCTGTTACCCAAATCATTTTTCTCTTGTGTGTTGGAATAGAAAATTACGAATCAACATTTAACATGCCTAATATTTACATTTTCAAACAAAGAACTTCTATGAACATTTTCTCTTTGCTAACTCTACGTAGTTTAATCAAATTCATAAAAAATACAAAGATTGCGTGAATGTTACCTGAAAAATAATTGTCAACATTGAAAATTCCTGTTGAATTTTTGAGTGTTTGTAAAAGCTATGAGCACTGGGGTGGAAAATAAGGTATAGGCGGCAACAATTCTTTATTCCGCGTAGGCTGCAACAGGTCTCGTATGTAAGTAAAAGGGATATAATAAAGAATTACCTGAAAAACACATGTGAAGCGAGGTTTTTAGGCCGCCATATTGTCTGTACGCGTAACCGTAAAAGTCACGTGATTCCCTACCGTGATATTATTCAAGGAAACTTTCGTTCGACAGAATTTCTTCAGTCTAAAATAAACTTTAGACAGAATCGTTCTCACCTTTATATTTTACAAGCAGGTGTGTTTACATTTTTCGCGTGCTTACTGTTGCGCATGCGCAAAGGATAACTCCATTAGGCACAAATTAAGACAAGTTTGCCCCCTTTGCCAGCGAATACAGACGACATTTCAAAAGTCGCTAATAATCATTCAAATTTCATAACAGTCAATAAATATAAGCTAGAGCTATGTGTTGTTGACATTTTTAATCAACAAATCATGAAATAAAAGCAAAAATGACAGAAATGGGAATTTTCTTTTACCCAAGGGAGGCAACACTGTTTATTATAGTCTACATTCTAACAGTAGGTTGTTTCCCGTATAGAAGGCTATTTTTATTATGGGGCACCTTATGGGGTGTTTAGAATAATTTTACAGAATTTCTTTTATATATTTTCGTACTTGAAATTTAATATGTGTTATGGATTCATGAATGCAATAACACTGGAATATGCGATCTTTCACAAGTCAAACTTTCACCCTTAATTAAGTTTATGATGCACCGATCGTTGTAAAAAACTTAGATCTATTTACATAGAATCTAGCTATGCCAAAATAATATTCACTAGTTGCAGATTTAAAACGGTGCGAAATACACCGGAAAACGCACCGCTGAACGAAAATTTGTTCTTCGGAGTATCCCCCCTCAAGCACTAGGACCTGCCCAGTTGGCCGTACGTATCACAAAATCGTGACATGGTCAAGATAAAAATAAGTTTTTGTTTTGCGATAATGTACTTGAACAATATTTATTCCAGTCCCATTAGTGATAAATACTTTCTATAGATAATCGTATTATTTACTGTTTATTTTATCTGGGACAGAACGATCTTCTGTCCCAGATTTTATCCATAAAACAGACATATATTAACAACAATTTTTAGTTCAAGTAATAACTGTTAACACTGACATAGAAATCGATATTTAGCTGTTCTTTCTTCTGCATGTTATCTTATCGGTTAAATGTACATTAAAGTTACATTAAATAAATATTTAGACCACAGCTGTTTTCTCTCGGCCAATCAGAGAAGTTTAAAAGTGTTAGATATATCCCACACATCACAGTAAAGTGTTTGATATAACTATCATGTTTGTATTAACCCGTTATGTGCACGCTTTATAAATTATGCGGGGGAAAATTTCTATGTATATGGTAAAGTAAATAGTGTAATTCCCCTTTTAAAATCAAAGAACAGAAGGCGCTGAATTTGTTTGGGTCTTAGAATGCCAGAAAGGTGAAGGTTGTGAGATTATAAACCAATTTGTTTTTGTATAGTGCCACCAATGCTTTCCAGCGTTTTAATTGTAGTAAATTGGCTATAAGACTAATTGCAACACTGATATTCAATTCAATGTTTATTTGACCTTAACGATTTGAAAAAAATAAGTTGCCTTAATTGGGATTTGAACTCCAGACCTCTTGCTTCCTAAGGGAGCGCGCAAACCCCTCGGTCACGGTGAAGTTATATGTTAACGGCCTGACGAAAACCATATTATTCTAAATTAGGGTTTGTAACCTTATTATTTCGACGCTAACTGTTGTTTAACACAAATGTAAATAATCATGGAGCTTACTATAAGCATGTATATCTATAAAGAATTAAACAATATAGGAAATATTCGACCATCCGGGAACTATTTTGCTTGGAAATTAATGCGCCTGTCATTTGACCATCTTAACGCAGTGATCTCCCCTGAATTTTTCGGCGTTAGTGTACACATAAAGGGAATTAACCGCTTCAAAAAAGCGGAATGCTTTCGGCATTTGCAATTAACAGCATCAGGGTCTGAAATTTCGCTACCAATATTTGTTTGGTCTGACGACCCATACAAATAAAAAAAACCTTACAGATAACAATAGTCCTTTTACCAATATATTTCGTCATTTCAATAGTTACTGTATTTGTAAATAAGAAAAAACAAGCAATAATAAAATGAAATGCGTTTATCAAAAACTACTAAAATCTATATATGTATCTTATTTTTACGACCCCTTTGTGCTACTGTAATATTGTGGGGCACATATTTCAATGATCTCATCCTGAACTATGCCTGGCTCACTCTTAATAGCAGACATTGTAGATTTACATTCATTTACTGGTTTGGGAAGAGGGGATTCCACTAGTGGGGAAGGGGGTGGAGTTTCCGAAAGGTTACTGGGCTGCAGCTGCAACACTAAGGAAATGCTATGCTTTATGGCTTCAGAGGGACGTTTGTAATACTTTTTAGTTCATGAATGAGGTAATAAACGTCAATGCAGGATGTATATTTATAAACAAATCTATACGTCAAGTAAAATATTTTCAACTTCAGCCGGACAACCAATAAATATCCTGTCCCATAAAATTGTTTAAGCATTAAGGAAAACGTTTAATGAAAGTTACCTGCCCGTTTCTCCAACACGCCCACTCTTGATAAGCAGCCATCGCCCATGATTTCTGTCTAAGAGTATTTTTCGGAAAGCAGTCTTAGCTTGCCTCTTGACTTATTATTCAAGCGCTGTGTACGGTGCTGTCATTAAATCATTTAAATGAGGAATCAACAGGAATAACAACAAAATCTTCCATGTTGCGAAATTGTAATGTCATCACATTCAGAAATGTTAAATTTTTCCCAATTTTTTCCCAATTTTCTTCTGAGTAGAAATTTATAATGGAATGTGAAATCTATCATTCATAAAATTGTGTATTCAGTGACTTATGAAATAACATGAATTATGCCGTTTTCTCGTGCATTTTATTGCCTACAATAAGGCCAAATAGATTGAATAAGAAATATTTGGATATCCCTATGTAATAGTTGGAGAAAAAATCGTTTACGCATGTTTAATCTTCACCTTAAACAGAGAAAACTACCTGTGGTCTAAGTCAGATAGATCGCTCGTACCAGTTGGATGTGAGATTTATCAACTCGCTTCGCTCGTTGATAAATCTCACATCCAACTGGTACTCATGATCTATCCTATACGTAAAAATATTTTGCCGTCGGCCTAAAAAACAAGCATTATACAGTTTCATAAACCTTTTTAACAGTTATATTGTAAATCTCATCAAATATTGTTCATAAATTAGGATTTTAAACGGAAAACCCCACGGTAACACTAAAGTTCGTATATACGAATTTTAGCATGCAAATGAAGACAATAATCAGCTCGTGTATGCGCTTCGTCACATTGTTATAGTTGCTGTCCGGAACACAGTAATGCCTAGGTTACAAATAAAACGGGCGCCGTCCGATTAAACGATTTTTATAAAATCGGCAGATTTTTTGATGTCGTGGACGCCGGGCGATTTTAAATCTGATACCTTGCGTGGTCACGAATGAAACAGTCGTCGGGCGATTTTTGCCTAGTGGATTTTACAGAAAGAATTGAACGGATCACGCGGTCGCCGCCCGATGTCCGTACGGCGCCTGTGCGATTTAAAAGTGAATCGGACGGTTGCCGCGCGGGTGCCGGGCGACAATGACTTTACATTTAATGACATCCTAGATAAATCAGCCAGTTGTAATTATGCCAGCAAAGAAGTCAGCTGCCAAACCCAAGGGGAAGGCCAAGGAGTTGGTCCGTGTTGTTGTTAACGAGTCACCAGGCCGTAGAAGGCGAAAATCAATCAGACATCAGAAATATATTTTTGAGGCAATTACAACTTCTTCAAGCTGAAATTACAACAAACACAAGCAGCCCGGTCGCCGGATGACAAAACGATGACCGCCCGGTGCCTGTACATGAATCCTCCGGATACCGGGCGATAATCGTTTGACTACTTAGCTCTATTCAGGCACCGGGCGGGGCCCGGCCGATGTCCGCCCGGACGCCTTTTAAATCGGACGCTGTTTTAGTAGAACAAAAAATCGCCCGATCAAAAAATCATCGCCCGGTCGCCGCCCGGCGACCGAGCGATGTCCGCTCGATGATATTTATACTCAGTGACCCCAAAAATTATCGTCCGGCCGCCGTTAGCTTTTAAGTATTACTTAAAACTCGAAGGCGCCCGCCCGATGAGCAAAATTTTCAGCTGCTGCCGTCCGATAGTCACTGCCGCCGGACGGACGCCGGCCGATATTGCGATTTTTTTGAGAAACAGACGCCGCCCGGCGGCATTTTCTTATTTGTGACCTAGGCTTAAATATGAGATTTTCTTGTGCAAACACACTTAACGTTTTAGCTTCACGGTGAACCAGAAAAAAGTAATCATCTCAAAAAAAGGATTAAATTTGTATGAAAACATCCGTTACAATGCGGAAATATACCGTTAGATTAGAACTGCTGCACATAGTCATGTTTGTTGTTTTAAATGAACCGAGGGCGGAGTTTCTCATGCAAACAGAAATGATTATTATTGTACTTCCGATTTCGCCACAATGAGGTTGCCCATTTTTTATGCTTATAAAATTTATTTTGGTTGTCTTGACACCAAAATAAAATCTGGAGTCGATATAAAAACCAAATTTATTATAAAATGTCGCCATTTCTGTTTTTATGAAATTTAGTTAATGTAGCTTTAATTACACTACACGTACATGTGCTTTCCATAAATAAGAGCATAGCGTATCTTAAAGACTCGATCCTACTATTTTAAACTGAACTAGCGCTTTTTAAATAAATGATTATGCTTTTACTTCAAAATATGTTTATCTCAACTAAATTGTTGGCACTCTTTTTTACACACTCTTTCATATATTCCATTATCAAAGAACATTACATATAATATGTAACGATATACCAATACCAATAAGATTGGCGAGATGAAATTTAACATTTTGCCTAATGTAGATTTAATAATCAGACGAAAATTATAAGAAGCCGAATGATGATTTAATTATTTATTTGTTAATGTCAATAAACTACAAAACCAGTGAATAGTTTCTATATTTATTGTCGGTTACGCGAATAGCTCGCTTGATTGTTCGGAACTGGTCAGTGCGCCGGAACCGGTCTGATAATAATCTCGGTAAAAATCACTGCAGATGTCATATTAAGTCTACCAGGATTTCTGAATTATTACGATTAAAACCCTAAATAAAGCAATATTATTTGTCTAAAGAGGCCTTCAAAAAGTCTTATAATAACAAAAACATCGATACCGATTTATAAACCCGCAAAATTAATGATTAAAAAAAGTGTCGGATTTATGCTGAAATCGTGATTCGCGATATATGTCATTCATTTAAACAAAGGATGAAAATTAAACCATTTAAATTGAAATCATGCCCGGTACTGTACATATGACAATGTCAGCATCTTTTTTTGAAGAATACATACATGTTTTGAAAGGGAAAAAACCTTAAGTCAGATGAGTAATTCAAAGCTCACCCCGTAAAGTGTACACCATGTAGAACATTTTGCACTCCGATGTCCTTGCTGTGAAAATATGGAATACAACTTGAAAATAGTAATTTCCTTATTTGTATTTTTAGACCACTACATGTACTCATGTCATGAAACAGTGATTCTATGTTTGGTACGTGTTACAGTAAGACGGTATTATTAATTAAGTAAAAACAATTAAAGGCCCATTATGCCTCAGAAATGCTATCATATTTATTTCACAAAATGTTTTTTATTTTTGATATCTTGTTACAGGTTTGAAAAGAACTTCATTTGCCATCCAAATGAACTTTTTTTTACTTTTCTTGCTCTGTTGGCAAGCAGTATGATCATAGTGAATGAGTATTTTGTACGGAATTTAAAAAAAACAACACTACTTTGTTAACATTTTGCTACCAGTGCAACTTTCTTCGGTTGTTAAACACCTAATATGCTCTTAATCCATTTTTTAAACCATTATTAAACACATGTTTGACATTCTTAAGAATTGAAATAAAATGGATTTTTGACACATAATGCGCCTTTGTTAATTTTTTTTCAACAAGTATATCTTCTACATATTTCGAAGTTTATATTTTCTATCTTTTATTCCATGCTTGTCTAACATTAAATGAAAGCGCTCGTAAGGGAGCTGCTTTATCGACCAATTATATCAGTAGTTCACAATGACATTTATGGCACGTGTAGAGTTACCCATGCTCTGAAAGTCGTTTTGCACAAATTTCACGCGCTTTTGCATGGTCGTATATAAAAAACAATGGAAAAATACTATTCACAATGCAATTTTGTTTTTATGCACTTAATGTTTTTCGACGCAAATTCAAATTCAAATTCTTTATTTCTCTCAGTGCATCATACGTGATACAAACATAAGGTATATAACAATTAACATTTGTAAAAACGGCATTACATACATGGCAAGTCATTTACAGAGAACAATCACAATACATAAGAAAGATTAACCATATATTGTCTATTTTTATTTTCTTCTTTCGTTCAGTAGGAAGTAAATTATTTATTTTTTAGTGTATTTAGTGTAATGATTCTGCAGCATAATTAATATGTATAAACAGCTGATTTGACCACGTGTTGAAAATAACATAAAGTGATGTCTATTTCACATAATCATCTTTTGACACCTGTCATGCATAATATCGGGCAAACGACAGTATTTGTTTTTGTAAGAGATTTAGTTTAATGTATCGAAATTTGTGTCGACTGAATTTTAACACATTTTTTGCGGGGTTTATTTATTTCCTTATTTCACGGGCCTTAAGTTACGCGGTCTCACGTGGGGTTTTAGTTATTCACAGAAAGTGTTTATGGATTTATTGTCCCCCGCCTTTTCGAAGAAAAAAGGGGGATATAGAAATAGGCTCCGTCCGTCTGTCCGTCTGTCTGTCCGTCCGTCCGTCCGTCCGTCACACTTTCGTGTCCGGTCCATAACTTTGTCATTTATGAAAGGAATTTGAAATAACTTGGCACAAATGTTTATTATAATAAGACGATGTGTCATGCGCAACAACCAGACCCCTACCTCCAGGGTCAAGGTCACACTTGCTCATTCAAGGTCAAAATTGCCTATTTGAGGGTATATGTCGTGTCCGGTCCATAACTTTCTTATCTATGAAGGGATTTTGTAAATACTTGCCATAATTGTTCACAATAATCAGACGATGTGTCATGCGCAAAAACCAGTCACCTACCTTCAAGGTCAAGGTCACACTTGGAGGTCAAATATTAACATAGTCTGTTACAGGGTATATTTCGTGTCCGGTCCATAACTTTCTTATCTATGAAGGGATTTTGTAAATACTTGCCATAATTGTTCACAATTATCAGACGATGTGTCATGCGGAAAAAGCAGTCACCTACCTTCAAGGTCAAGGTCACACTTGGAGGTCAAATATTAACATAGTCTGTTACAGGGTATATTTCGTGCCCGGTCCATAACTTTCTTATCTATGAAGGGTTTTTGTAAATACTTGCCATAATTGTTCATAATAATCAGACGATTTGTCATGCGCAAAAACCAGTTGCCTACCTTCAATGTCAAGGTCACACTTGGAGGTCAAATATTAACATAGTCTGATACAGGGTATATTTCGTGTCCGGTCCATAACTTTGTCATTTATCAAAGGAATTTGAGATAACTTGGCACAAATGTTTGTTATAATAAGACGATGTGTCATGCGCAACAACCAGACCCGTACCTTCAGGGTCAAGGTCGTACTTGTTCATTCAAGGTCAACATTGTCTATTTGAGGGTATATGTCGTGTCCAGTCCATAACTTTCTTATCTATGAAGGACTTTTGTAAATACTTGCCATAATTGTTAACAATAATCAGATGATGTGTCATGCGCAAAAACCGGTCACCTACCTCCAAGGTCAAGGTCACACTTGGAGGTCAAATACTTACATAGTCTTACAGGGTATATTTTGTGTCAGGTCTATAATTTTTTCATAGATCAAAGGATTGTGAAAATACTTCGCACAAATAGTCACTATAATAAGAGGATGTGTCATGCGCAACACCTGCATCCCTACCTCCAAGGTCAAGGTCACACTTAGAGGTCAAAAATTAACATAGTCTGTTATAGGGTATATTTTGTGTGGAATCTAGAACTTCTTCATAGTTCAAGGGATTTTGAAATAACTTGGCACAAATAGTCACAATAATAAGACGTTATGTCATGCACAACACCTGCTCCCCTACCTCCAAGGTCAAGTTCACACTTAGAGGTCAAAGCTTAACATGATAGATTTTTAAATTCCGTGTTTCATTTTATTTTTTTAACAAATTTATTGTTACATTTGCAGATCTAGCATTGATCATAATTTTGGACTGAATGTCCTGAGATCCATACCTCAATCTTTTGAAATAGCACAATTTTATGCTTCATATAAAACTCCCGGTGCGGGGGACGTTGGTAACTCTGTTACAAATTCTTGTTTATTCTGGAATTAAGCAGTGTTCTAAAGTTTGCAAGTGATTTTGGATACATTTTACTAGGAAATTGTGCAATAGCTGGATATACCGGAAGCTTGTGTTACAGTGCTGTTGTCATTAAGGGAAACGTAAGTGTTAACAATTAATTGTTAATCTTGGTTTTGTTTTCATTAAATTGGAAGTTTTTGAGCTTTTTCTTATCTCTGTGGAACCGATTTGATTTCTAATTTAAATTTAAAGTTAATTCACAACTGTACAGAAAAAATAAGTAAGTAAAAAATATATGCATTTGTAGATATACCGTATTCTTAATATAATGAATGGGATACTAGTCGTCTATACAATAGATGGTTAATGCGTTAGCAAATGTATTTGCAGACATGCTTTTTATTTTGAGTTTTAGTATTTACCGATCAAAATATAAAGGTAATTTGCTATTGAACTTATGTTATTATTATTATTGATATTTTTCTTCATTATTGTTTCTTCTGACTATTTTCTGATGTTTATTTATTTTAAAGCCTGGGCAAAAATGAAGGAGTGTTTTGTTTGTTTGTTAATAATTGACATGCTTATGCTTTTGGCAAGAAATCTTACCGAAACGAAATGTAAGAAAACTTATAGCATGCATGCCAGTACATTTAGCATAAAAACAGTTAACAGGTTAGGTAAAATATATATGTATATACAATAGGTTCTTGACCATTCATTCTCACAAAAATTTCCTAACACAAATATATATCATATAAACTTGCAAGTTAGCACACATATATATACCCATGTTTTTATTTTATATATACATAAACACATACTTATACACATACACATACATGTATATACAAGCATACACCATATTTACACAAATATATAAACATGCTCATGCATTTATAATTGTTTTAAAAAATTTTATCATTAATAAAACATTTATTAATTATAGCTTACTTTAACATTTTTCATTATTATCTCTAGAAACTGACATAATTTGATTAATTCAATTTTATTTTACTATTAAATAGTTGATTGTATTTCAGTATATTTGGATGTCTATAATAGTGTGCTTTAACAAACTTTTTTCTATCATCAATGAAATGTTTACATTCAAGTACATAATGAAATTCATCACCAATATGTATGTGACATAACTGACATTTTCTTTCTGTTATTGGAATACTATGCCATCTTCCAACTTCAATTGGCAGTCTATGGTTTCTGCATAAGAATGCAATCATTATTTTACAGTTCTTTTGGGAAGAATATTGATATATTTACTTTGCACAAAATTTTCTTTAACAAGATTATAACACTTAGCACTAGATGTTTGTGAAATATTTCCTTTCCAATTTTGCATAAATTGATCTTTTATCTTTTGTTTAAATGATAATGTTAACCATTTTGCATTTACATCTGAGAAGACATTCAAAAGACACCATAGCCATTTGATATTATTAAATATCTAACATTTTCAATCCATTTTCACTTTATTTGGTTTTGATTAATAAACATATTGAAATATAAATTACTAGATAATTTTCTGGATTTCACATTATTAACCTACTCCAAAAAGCAACAATTCTAGATTTTATATCTACTTCCAGTGGTAGTACACCTAGTTCTCCATTCTCTCTCTT
>NW_026860167.1:0-37219 GCF_026571515.1 Ruditapes philippinarum
ATTTTTATTCTTTCAATTTTTAATTTTTTCTATTATGAAACATTGTAAAACAGGTGTTCTTATGAATCTTATCACAGTATATGATTAAGTAGGTAGGTAGGTAGGTAGGCAGGCAGGCAGGCAGGTAGGTGGGTACCGTGGTAAGAATCGAAGGTTACGTAAATAAATATGGGTACATGGGACGGGTCCATTTTGGTGAAAAAATTTCCGATAGATTTTTATATTTTCTATTCCATGATGTAAATGTTTTATTGTGTGCATCATTATTAACTAATGTTTATGGCACAACGCCATTGAATATGTTGTTACGTAGTTTCAATTGTTATTTCAAAAATAAGTAAAATTTCAACGTGTTTATGACTGAGGTATTGTTGTCAACTACAAACTTTTAGTACTTTATTATGTACATAACTGACACTGGTATTCAATATCATAGATGAAATTGCAATTTGATTAAAATTTGATAATGGTTTTCACAATATAGAATATCTAGATGTTTTGATATGAGAATGTTTGAAACAGATGCATGTTTTTTTACAAATTCATACTTTTTGTGTGCGTTTTTGTTTTGCATGCATGCTTACGCTTACTTTTATAGATGTCACTCTTGTGCGATTATTTACCAAAAAGTAAAATACATTACAATATTGCTGGCTTATAACAGCGTTTTAATATCTGAGAATAGGCTGAGAATATTTCTGGATTGTATTTACATGAGGTAAAATCTAAATGTCATTGCTTATATTTTATATAGCTGACAGCAACAAAAGCATATTAGTGTTACGTTGACAGTGTTTTATATTTTGTTTCATCTTCGTTTTATTTAGATCAGTGTGTAAAATTTACACATTTAACTGTAAATGCATATTTTCTTCTTATCTTATAACTTTTATAGTTTTATCATATTTATGAAACATACATAGTATCAATAGTAAAACCTTTTTATTTAAAATGTTTTTCATCAGATATATTTATCTCTTTTATGCGCGCCACTAAAGCGTGAAAAGGATTGTTTAATATTGAAGTGTGTTTTTGTTTTAAAAGTAATTAAGAAGGAAAGGACCAAGTGTAACACACAAAATATGTTGGCAGAAAAGAAATAAGTTTAAATGAATCATGTAACGTTGGGAAGATTAAAGTACAACTTAAAAAGAAATATAAAATTTGGAAAATAGAAATATAATAAATAAAGATAATCATAATAATATTAAATATAATTTAAACATAAAAAAGCAGGAATTGAAACAAATTAACAATTAAATGATCAAACAAATTTTGATACAAATCTTAAAAAGAAATATAGTAACATTTTCTCTTGTCTGGAAAACAAAAATGCATTTAAAAATATCAGAATTAGACAAAATAACAAGTCAATTTTATATTATCCCTTCGGATTCAGTCAATATTTCTAACAATGAAAACAAATAGAACGCACAATGAATAATTTCAATAATGCCAACCGAAAATCAAAATCAACCGTTCATTATTTGTGTCCTGTTTAGTCATTTGAATGTTAGTATAAAATTGCAAACAAAAATTATTGCAAAATTGGTTTAAAAAGTTTATAAAAATATTGAGTAACACCGGAATGTTTTTTTTAACAGGCCTATTGGAGAAAATATTTAAATTGTACTTGAAACAATCGAATACTTACGAATCAAAAAACAAACAAGGTGCATTACGATTTTTTGCTAACTTCGAAAAAGATGGTAATGATAATGAATTTCAATGTTTCAGTGCTTAATTTATTGTGAATCTTTTATTTGTTTTGATAATAAAATAAGTAGTGTAGTGATAAATAATATGAACCCTACTTAAGATCACTCCGGAATCAAGACGGACACACTATTATTGCCAGTTTTCAAAAACGGAGTTACTTTTTCTTCTTATAAATGGTAACATGACCCACAATTGAGCAAATAATCTGGATCAAAAGGGTGATCGCTCGGAAGCATTAATCACAACAAAATTACATGAAAGGTACAGATTGCAACATCCCTGACGCCCCCCCCCCCTAATCCAAGACCACCAGTTTCAGTCCAAATGCTGTGTTTTATTCTTTATTTGCCGAGTTAGGAACTGAGTTTGATGTTTTAAATTTTGATAGGTTTACGAAGTGCGTCCGTAAAGTACACGGACGATTTTTGATTTGAAAAAGAATGTTGATAGATTTCAAAGTAAAACAAGCCGTTCAATTTCCTTCTATATTTCTACTATCATGCGCAATTGTATCTAATTCTATGCATTATGTACAAGATTATAAAAGAATATAAATATACATCATCGTCGCATCTGCCCTTGTTACAACGACGTTTTGGAGATAACGACATTAATGTTCACTCTTTCTTAAAGTATCTAATCGTCCTTCTGCTGGAATACTAATTTTCATCTGCTTATCCGTTAACAGTTTCGGTACCTATGTAGCGCACACTCTGGTCATTGACATATTTTCAGCAATAATCTTGTTAACTGTTGTTTTACTTATGTCACAATTTTCCGCTATTTCTCGCACTCATACACGACGGTTTAGAAAAAAAGTGATTTCAAATACAAAAGAGTATTGGTGTTTAAGTGATTATGCTGTACAGCTTCCAAATATGTGATATGATTTAATATAAAATAATATGGTTATTTTTGGGAACCTTTCTTTTGTCTTTCTTTAAATAAAAGCATAACATACTAACGAAGGACACATTTATTTTCAATTTGGATGCTAGTATTTATAGTGACAAAATGTCTGTACTATGAAACAAACTCGAATATTTTAAAAGCAGGAAAGAAACATCTCTTTTTGTTCATAATTGTATCCGAATTTCCTTTTGTTGTATATCCTTATTTCAAATCATTAATCGAGTGAAATAATTATAGGCTAAATAGAATGACAACATACATAATTGTATGACATTGTTCATAAACACAAATATTTGTCAAAATCACCAAAAAACAAACAAATTTCCCCCATACATGTTTTTTTATTATTTATTTAATTTACGTGATAATAACTTAAATTTCCAAAACACGTGATAATAACTAAAATGTCCTTTTTTTAAATAATTTCTATCTTTACAGCCAGGAAATAAAAATTATACTTTGAGAAGGATATTAATTTCATGAACCCTTACTATTCAAGAAAGATCACAAAAACACATATACAAGGGGTAATTGTACGTAATCTTAACCTCTTTTGAAAGGATACAGTTTATCATATAACATAAATCTATTATATTAATTAACAGACATATCTAATTGAATTAAATAAGGAAATCCAACAAATGTCTTGAAAACTTTAAAAAATTATGGAAAATTCCCTATGATGCCTAACTAAAAATGGGGTAATTTTCCTAGGAAATGAAAATAAAGTTAGTAAAGCAACATCAAACTATAATTGTCCTTGACACAATGATATATTTTAATGGTCAAAAGGCAAATAAGATACTGAATAAATCAAACCAATCTTAGTGTCTCAGAGCAAATTATAAATATGTTTATGAAAGAAAATAAAGATCATAAGTTCAAGACATAGATATAAATTGACAATTATATGTGGTTACATAATTAAATACCCTAACAATTACTATACTAACAATAATTCAGAAATAGGTTACTCAGAAATTGTGGACAGCAAGCTCTTTTGTATAAACAGCATATTTGTATGAAATGATTATAGTTAATGTTAATTGGGCACCTTTCTGTAATGTCAAGAAGAAAATGTTTACTTTAATTTTGAGAGTATTTACAGTTTCATTAGCATTGAAGTTTCGGAAAGAAAATATAAAGCACATTCATACCAGATTTCAGCTGCAAATCTTTTACAGTTATGCTATTTATCTTTTAGAATTGAAAAGAGACATGGATTAACTTTTCCCATGTTTGTTTCAATAGTAGACTCCTACCTTTGTTTATATTCTGTTCATTTGCTCTGTCGTATTTGACGAATTAGGCATATACCTTGCGAGGCTAAGCTTTCTATCCACAATATTTTATTTGACTGTTTTGGTTACTTTACATTTCTAAAAGGTACTTAAGGAAGTTTTACTTTACGGATTCTGAACATGGATTATTTGTTTCTTTTTTGAAGTCCATTGGTATACACATTAAATTGTGATACGTTTTTCTGTATCACTGATATGCCTCATTTGACTTCACAAAATGTTTACAAAATTATATATTTATATTCCATTACATTATTAAAATGCTTTTAACCGGAAATAAATTAACCCTTTTCTATGAATGGCATGAGAAAGGAAATAATCGTATATATATGTACTCACATCAAAAAAAAAACTATTATAACTTGATATTGTTTTATATTTATCTTATCTATATTTTTATTTTCTAGATACAAGATCCAGACGGAATGACTAATTCTAGACAATATTTACTGACAAAGGTAAATCGAGTCTGTATTTAATGACATTTGCTGTTTTGAAAATTTTAATTCTAAGCTAGGTTAAAAAAATCTATTGAATGAATGTTATTTATACTTTAACATGTCACAGAAGTATCACGAAATCTTAAGTTTTTTAGAGCGAGTGTTTTGTCTTGTACATTCACTCCAAATTAACCAAATTGAATTAATAAATTCATATTTCACTTTTATTAAACTTTATATTTCATTGAATATCAAATACTGAACGTTTCATTATTCAAACATACTACGCTTAATATCTTAACTAAATCTGTCCTCTTTAAATCTGGTCAAAACCATTCTGATCATCATTTAAAAGAAATACCGAAACATACACTAACGGCACGGGTGACTAGTATTGTTCTTCACTGTAAGTATGGCTATCGTTGACTCAGACAAAGATGCCCATAAAGGAGCAGTTGAAGACAAAGACCTTCTTGAACTAGCAGCCATTGTTGGAAAAGAAAGCTTTCTTGATTTTTAAAGACCTCAAAGTTTCCGAAGAGTTATCACCAGAGCAGAAACAGAAAGCCCTCAATCTGATATTGGCATATACAGATAGGGTATTGGCAGGTTCCAAGAAAGAAGGAATAAAGGCATTTGACTGCATTTTAACAGATAAGGTTACTTTCCAATTCCACAAGATGTCAATTTGAATGGTTACTTCATGAGTTTAATCGAATAATGAGAAAATTACTTGACGGCTGCAGGGGTACTGACAGTTATTTTTATGATATATTTGGATATACAATCACTTGGGAGAGCCACCTGCAAATGATTTAAGATAACTTCCAGCAGAGAGTGAGACATGCAAGGCTTACCATTCGACCTTCGGAATGCATTGAAGGTTTCAAGAACATTTGGAGTCACATTGTCGGGAACGTTGTCTTGCAGATGAAAGAAGATAAGATCGAATGTATTAGACAAGCTGAGATTTCGAAGACAAAGTACCAAGTTCAAGCCTTTGTGGGCCTGGCACGGTACTATCGAAAGTTTATGCCATTGTTTGCAGAAGTTGCTTCACCTCTGGCTGACCTGACGTAAAAGGGTCCTCCTAACAATGAGACTTTGGGAGATGCTCAGAACAAGGTGTTGAGAAACTTGAAAAAACAACTGACATAGGCTCCGATCTTAAGACTGCTAAACTTCAATGGAGACATTTTGTCACTCTAATGTTGAAATAGGAGTTGCCTGGCTACAGCAGTACGACGATAGTCTGTTTCTTGTAGCATTTGCCAGCAAGAACTTGCAACAGCGCGAAAGAAACTATACTGTTACCGAAAGATAATGCTTGCTTTAATCTTTGGAATAAAGGAATTTCAGAAATATCTTATGGCGATGGGAAAAGTTTGTAATTGAAACCGATCACAGTGCCTTGTCATATATTCAGAAAAGCAAGCTTGAGAATGGTTGATGAGATGGGCTCTGTTTCTTCAAAATTATCGTTTACGAATACAGGCGATCGAAGACTCACAGAACTTCCCTGCCGATTATCTTAGCAAACAAAATTCTGGAAACAAAGTGATCCCTCGGAAGCATTAATCACAACAAAATAACATAAGAATTACAGACTCGGTTTGATTGAGTCTGTACATGAGGGATAATAAATAAGTGCAACATCCCTCACGCCCCTAGCACCGGCTTGAGCGGTACTCAATTCTCAACACTTTATAGTGTTGGTATCAATGATCCCGAAGGACCAGAAAATATAACAACACTGAAGACACACAGATCACCGATATAGACACCCTAGATACCTTGGCGAAGAAACGCAGTGCTTAAATTAATCTTGACCGATTTTATGGAAGTATGTTTATTCCCTTCAAAGGAGGCGCTAATGTCAACATTGATTTTTTTCTTTTTTTTCATCGTTTTATTTTATGTTTAATTCAGCAGCAAGAATCTGATGAAATTTCTTTCTGTATCAGTTTTAAGATTTTTAGCTTAAGTTTTATTTGTATTTTATTTCATATTGATACATCGATTCAAACTCAAGTTAAAATTATTTAAGTACATTAAAGGGAACACATATTTGTTTCATTTTACTGCGACGTCGATTGTATTGTGACGTCATGTCAGTGGTTTTCAATCATGTTCGCGCTGATGCTATATATATATTGAACTTCATGTTCATTTGTAGAAAATCCGGAGGAAAAACAAGCAAATATTTTCTTGAAAAGGACCTTTCAGTATTGTCTAAAGAAGTCTTAGAGTTAAAGCAAGTCTCCAGAGTTGAAGCAAGTCTTCAGAGTTGAAGCAAGTCTCAGGAGTTGTAGCCAGTCTCCATAGGCGAAGCAAGTCTAGAAGTACAGCAAGTTCAGAAGCGCAGCAAGTCAAGAAGGGCAGCAAGTCAAAAAGTGCAGCAGTTCCTTAGACGCAGCAAGTCTAGAAGCGCAATAAGCCCAGAAGGGCAGCAAGTCTAGCAGCGCAGCGAGTCAAAAATCACAACAAGCCCACATATGCAGCAAATCCGGGAGCGAACCAAGTCTTGAAACACAGCTTATCATGAAGCGCAGCAAGTCAGGAAAGGCAGGAAAAATAGAGAAAATGACCCCTCAAGAAAGTCCAAAACGTCAAAATTGAAACTGTTGCAGGCTCGGTTGGATTGAGTCTGTTCATGGACGGTACTGTAAAGTGCAAACTACCGTCCACGGCCCCTAGCACCGGCTTAAGCAGAATTCAACATTTTATCATGGTTATGGTGAAATTTTGAATTAAGAAACATTCGCAGATGTTTTCATACGGCGGTTATTATGGACCCTTCAATGACACAATATTACAATGTTATTATGACACTTCCGCTCCATTCTATGAAAAGCGGCGTATTGTCCCCAAGAATATGAATGCGTGTGTTTTAAACAAGTAAAAAATGGGCGGAACTAAATAAAATGCAATTTTGAAAGGAGATCAAAGGTTATGAAGCCTGCATATCACAGACAAAACTTCAAAAGACAAATTTTAAAGCTGGCAACATATCCTAAGGGTTATTCAGCATAATTCAAGTAGGAATAATGGGATCATCTACCTAAACATGCCGGGAAGTAAAAACGGAAGTCATACATATTGTGATTTGTAATTGGTGTTGTTTATTGTGAAATCTTTACAAAGTTCACATTTCTTATCTAGTGTGTGTGTTATTTCGGCACGATTATTTGTACCATTGGTTATTTATAATATTGATTACTTGTTGTTTGTGTTTGATTATTTACTGTGGCTGTTTATATATTTAATGGCTTATCATGGTGCTGATGGTGGTCAATATAAATAATTATCTCGAGGTTTAAGTGAGATAAATAAAGGGTTGTTGCCTAGGCTTACTATGAAAAATGTGTTTATTTTCAAGTCTTCTTTCGCAAATAGTACACATAGAAGTAATAGAATAATAGAGAAAAACATCATCCCTAAAGAAGGCCCAACAAGATCCCCTTTCAAAATTCCATTTCATTTAGTTCCGCCCATTTTTTTCTTATTTAGGGCTCACGCATTCTTTGTTGTCAATATGTCTGATTTTTATGGGACACATGGTAATCTTAATTCCATTGCTGACTGTAGAATGTATGTTGGACCAAAGGAGCTGTTATGGAAACCACAGTGCTGTAAAATTTACTGTGGTTTCCTCAACAGCTCCATCGGCTCAACATTTTTACACCACAACGTCCCGTGAAATGAACCCTTTGCGCGTAGCCTCGACTCTGGAATTTCCGGCCTTCTCTTAACTTATAGTATATTTTAAGGGGGCATTTTTGTGGTTTTTGACACGTTTAAGATAAACACAGACTGAGGATTTTTATTAATGTGGTCATATTTTCTTTCCAGGTCCGATACTCGTGTCTATGTCCTTGCCCTGTCCACTGGACTTTTAATTTGGTAATAGAAATTAATTGTCAAATTCATTTTAGTCCAAACCTTTCCGACACCGTTCTGAATCAGCTGTTTCTCGGCTGACTGAATTTTTATATTTAAATAGAATTTTCCCCATAAGTAACATTTATCTAAATATCAAATTAATTTAAATTTAAACTTTTCTATTAATTTGCTTGTGTTTGCTTTTACTCCAAGTGAACAAGTAAACCTTCAAACATTAAAATATATCTTATGAACCCTCAGAGTTATTTCATTACTTATGGAAATACAACCAACTGTCACTGTTATTGCTGTTAATGAGAGACATTTACAGTCTGGAGTAATGTACTGTTTCTTTTACTTTTTGAAATCTGAAATGAGACGTGTGGTCTTTATGTTATGTGACAGCATATGCTTTTAAAGCTCTTCTATAATATTTCTAGAACCTTTGCTGATTAATCAATGTAATTCTTTTCATGTTTTTAGGTTTCGTTTTTAATCATTTTGGTCGTCGTAGTTGATTCAACATGTAGAAAACGATGTAGACTTGATCTTGAGAAAATTGGATACAAAACGGTATATGTTTTGCTGTCTTTTTCTTATAATAAATGGTTGTTCAAACAGCACAAATCATAGAAAAAGCATGTAATGAACAATATTTGTAATATGCTTCAAGGAGTTGATACGATTAATAAGCGTTTGCGTTTCTTTGATTAGAAAAGCCAATGTAATCACAAAAAGTGTTAATATTTTGGAAATAGAAATTCTAATCTAAGGCCCTTCAATGAAACCTTTAGATGTAAAGGTTGCTAATTTAAGGCCACAGTATGTAAATATACCACAGGGCCTGTAAAAAGCAAATAAGTAGGGACGTTAGAATCTTAATAGATATATTTCTAGTTAAATGACAATAACATCAAATATTTTAAAACAGGTTGATGTACGGATAATTCTTGTAAATCTTTCATTTGCCTTATATCAGTCTCAAGAATAACTGAAAAAAATTAAAGATGCTCATTTAAAAAATACAGTAAACAAAATTGTTTTGTTTTTGGCACTTAAAATAAAAATCAAATAATTTGTTTATAGTGTGTTGAAAAAGACACAGGATGTAAGAAAAGTCCGAGCGAAACAGAAAGATGTTATGAGAAGCTGCCTGGTATGAAATATTTTGATAATAAACTCATTGATATAGCAAGTATGTGTTGCGCAATATACATGTTGCTTGCAATTCTTTCATTTGCTACTTTTACGACATTCTTACAAAATTTAATAATATTTATTTTTGTGTCAAATCATATTCATAAATACTCTGATACTTGATAAATGACGAACCTCCGACATTTATAGTTTACATTTTTCAGCTGATATAAACTAGCAAAGGCTAGCACACACAAATCATCCAGAATCATGATCATGTTTGACATTTTTATTTAAGAACAAAACAAGGGTCGTAAATAATATAATATGAACGTACATTAGTCATAAGTAAAAGGGATAGATCTCATTTTAAAAAGTCATTCAGGTTAGATCTATATCAATCAATTCAAGGGTGTAATTTAAAGGTTTATTTCACGTTTCCATGACTTATAAATATAGATACATTTTGTCAAATTTATTCAGTCTTATTTATCCGGAATTGTTTTCTTTCACATTGTTTTATTCGCATGCGCACTGTTGCTATGGTTTAGGTCAGACTTTCGTATTGATTTTCTTAAGATTGATATTTACATTGAGTTTTCATGCTAAAGAGGTGAATACTCGTAAGAGTTGTTACGAGCTAATCGCAAAAGAGAATATAACGAAGCAACACATTTTACAATTTTTTAATTAAAGAAAAATAGTTATTTACAATAATACAAAAATATGAAAGTTAACTTTAACTCACAATTAGCCACGCTTCAAATTTCACAAAATTCCTAAAGTTTAACTCATAGTTTGAATTGTAATTGTCCACAACTCAAATTTAAGGTATTACCATCCGAATGCATTACCTCCGCTTTGAAGAGTATTCAAATAGGCTAGAACTGCTGTTAACTACACTGAAAATGAGGGCCGTGGGTTCAATCGCCAGAAGAGTCAACTTTTTTTCTTTCTTTTTTTCTTTTAACATTATTTATGTATCTCTCATGTCCAATTTGGAAAGAAAAAAAGTGTTTAATTTTGATTTTTTAATTTATATAGGTATAAATTGGCTAAATCTGGTAATAAATATAGTACCTGATATTTTCAAAGTGTAATAAAATCAAAACTAGACGGTAAAAGTATTTCATATTTTACATGATCAACCAATATACTTCTTTAAAAATTTAGGGAAACTTTGAAAACAGGCACTCATTTGGGTAAATTTTAAGGATTATTTAAAGTAAGCTCCCTTAGTAGGAAAATGGATAGACACGTGGTAAAAATAGGTGGGGTATGGTAACATTTTTATACAGATTTTATAAATTTTAAGTAGAAACCATAATTTTGCTTATGTGGATTGTTAGCTAAATGGTACTTTTTGTTTCTTACAAAAAATTAATGGGAAAACATGGTTCATTAGAATGTTATTGCAGATATTTTAAAGGTTCCTCATTTATAAAAAGGGCCCTCATAACATCCTAGCTTAAGTTCAGAAATGTGGCTATAACTTGATTTCCGTACGGTAAATTTTGTTTAAATTGTGCATACAGGTGTACTTCAAGGTATATATCTGACCTATGATGTCAATTTTATTGTTCCTTATAGTGCCCATTAGGGTCGTAATACCTTATCAATATCCAATGACCACAACAGAATATCACAATATGTCCAAAACACTCCCGAAACATAATAACAGAATCCAAACTCATATATTCCTATGTAAACAGTTCAAAGTACACAATCAGTATATCAAAATCACACAAAAGCACAAATTAGCACACACACACTGAAGTACACACATTCATGTTTGTTTCTTAAATTTGGTTGAACGTCACACCGACACATAACAGATCATATGGCGACGTTCCAGCTTGACTGGTAGAGGAAGACCTAGGTGCCTTTCCGTGCATTATTTCAGGCAAGGACGGGCACATGAGTAGAACCACCGACGTTTCGTAAGCTACCTTGATAGCTTCCTCCCATGAACGAGGGGCGTCCGTGGCCGAGTGGTTAAGGTCGCTGACTTCAAACCACTTGCCCTTCACCGCTGTGGGTTCGAATCCAGACAGCGACTTTGGATTCTTTCATGTGAGGAAGCTATCAAGGTAGCTTACGAAACGTTGGTGGCGGCATCTTTGATGTGCAGCATCAACATTTAACTTGTATATATTATATATATTATATATTATAAACGATATATATATTATTATATGTATTATATATTATACACGATAGATTAAACAATACAATAAACCATCATCATCCATTTTTTTTTATTTCTAGGTAATCAAAATTAGTTTGTTCCTGTTTTAGTGGTAGTAGCTCTGGGCCGACATGGGAGGACAATCAGCCTTGTTTTAATTATAAGTGTTGGCACAAGTGTTATAAAAGTGTTATATTCTTAAAATTAGAATTAGCATTTTCCTAATATTCTTAATATATGCATGGATGGTGACAGGAGGCCTATTAGCACATACATCTAAATTTCCTATAATAATAGTCTCATTCAATCCGAGTTTGCAATTTTGGGCGTTTAATAAGGATTTCGTTTTTCAATTTTGACTTGATAAAAAAATACACAAAGACCCCCCCCCCCCCAAGAAAAAGAAAAATTAAACATGTCAATCTATAATGTATTACAATTGACAAGGTTTATTCAAATGTTGATATATTTATATTTGACAATTATCTTTGTTATAGGTACAAAACTATCAGAAGATGTTATAAATGTGGCTTCAATCAGTACTACAAAATCACTTGGACATTACATTCCACTTGATGCTTTTACCGGTGGTGTGCTCACACATTGGGTCAGTGAACCAGATCCAGTACCTTATATACAAATCGTATTCCAGGAAGAATTGGTTATTGATTATATGATTATAACAGGATCTTCCTTAATTAAGTTAGGTATTCATGTTCACTTTTATACAGTTCCACATATAAGGATTATCCTTTGCTCTTTATGATAACGATAGTGCTAAACGTGAAAAAAAGTGTGAAAAAAGTAGTAGTTTATGTCTGTACCTTATCTGTCTCATTTACTAGTAATAAGTTTATCATGTCTATATTGAATTAAGAAATGGTGATGTAAGATACTTTATCAAAACAAAACAAAACAAAAACTAACCACTATTAAAAGAACAATTTAAATAAAATAATATCGATTTTAACACCAACATCAAACTAATGCCTTATGAAATAGATAAATACAGAATCCCTAAAGAAAGCACAAAAACCTAATATGAGTAAAAGAATAAAACTTGCAGATAAATATTTATTCTAAATAAATGATAAAGGTCTAGTAAATAAGCAAACAAAAATAATGCAGTTATTAAATGTAACAATCATATCCACTGAAAAGAAATTTTTCGGTAAAGCTGGTGCACGCATAATCTACATTTAGCTCTGAAAATGAACGGAAAACGAAGAAACGAAGGAAGGTGAAACTGCCATGTGCTAATGTGACGCATATTTTGTCACTAATATTCCTGTTTGAGTATTACAAACAACTAAAATATGTGATCTGAATCCTTTAACGGCATCAGAAAAATTGAACCATCCAGTGCAGTATAGCATCCACAATTATTAGGTTTATTGACACCGTGCACAATTATGTTTCTTTACAGTTTCATATAACCTAGAATATTTGGAAGTTTTCGTTAATGATATGATGATACCGGAAACAGCTTATTATCGCAACATGGAAACTAACACGGTCAAAGTTACTGGAAGTGAACGAGATGTGAAGAAAAGAAAATTCAGACGACCCAGGCCAGAGACTAATGGTGCTGACGTTTGATCCTTTTGGATACGTGAAATAGAAATTTATGTTTCGGGTAAGTTTCCATATACAATTATACAATAGAAATGCAATTTTACTCTAAATAAAAGACAAACCTTTGTTTAAAGGTGTTTAAATAATGGATATATAATCAGTGTTACGGTCAATTATATCTTTGATGAAGTCCTTTGGCGAATTAAGTGGTGGTCCACCTCCAGTTTTGTTAAAATACTACTTGAAGGCACTGTGTGTCTGCTTAGAAATACGGTTGAGGTTGACCCATTTTGTTTTTACCTCTTTGGTGGTTCTTAAGGCAGTGCAAGTCTCTGAAACTTTGAGAGCAATGCCCTTCCAGATCCTGTTCTTTACATTGTTTGGAACTTTGGGGCCTTCAAGCAGGCCTTTAGTTTTACTATATGCTGCCAAAAGGACAGATATTTCATTGCATGAAAAATTAGTGCTCCTGGCACGCCTTATTTTTTTGGTTTTCACCAAAAGTGTGTGATTTTACCGCTTCAGGAATACTGTTTTGTTTTTTGTTTGTAAATAGCTAACGAAAAGTTAACCAATTTAACATTTCGTTAACTAACGAAAATTTTAACTTAGCTCTGAACAACCAAAATTTTAACATTTCGTTAGTTAACAAAATGTTAAAATTTAACAACAGTTAAGTTAATATGTTGTTAAAGTTAACAAAAGTCTTGAACAACTGGGCCAATGTGTTATCAGAAGATAAGTCCTGTTCTTACACATTGCATTGCAAGATCATCTTGTCTAATAAACGGGAAAAACACACATCAGCTCATTGATTCGGATCTTACAGCTTTTTTTAAATTTGTTGAAAATAAACTGTCGGATGAAGGATATAATTTAAATGAATTTAATCAGAAAATAAAGGCGGTGATTCTGAACCATATGTCTACAAAAGAAGCCGAATCTTGCAAAGATGAAACAGCGGTTAAAACACTATGCAAAATAGAAGATACAGTTTGCAATTTGGAATTTCAGTGTGAATCGTTAGAGTTCATTCGAGTTGATACTCTTTAATGATTAATATGCTCCATAACATCCAACATCAAATTTTGGAAATAAATGAAACACCCTCTCGTCATATTTAGACAAACTGTCAGATGTCCTCAATTAAAGATGAAATCGTTAGTATTAAACGGCATGTATCGTTAGTTAACTCCCAAACATACGGCTCTTTTGACTCGCTTTTGCTAAATTCGAAAAACATTGAGAAAGATGTCAAAATACTCGCCGAATATATGCAAAGGGAACTTCAGTCATTTTTTGATTGCTTAAAAACAGTACAAAGAAAGGATATAAATCCGAAATCAACTGATAAATATACTGTAGAGAGGGATAACATTGTTACACCGAACGACACTCAGATAAAGAGATCAATTTCAGAAAAATTAACAAGTCCAAAACGTACAAAAACGCTAATTATCGGTGATTCTATCATGACAGCAATCAACAAACGAGGTCTACATGATACCGTAGATACATATTATGTAAGAGGAGGCACTGCCCATGACATAGCGCTACGACTGAAAAACGTGGAAATGAGGGAATTACTAAACATTGTTATCTACAACTGTCACAGCTGTGTTTAGACAATAATGCTAAACTGATTGACATATACAGCAGATTTGTCTATGGTGACTGCAGCGTAGCGAAACACCAATTTCTAAGGGATGGTATCCATTTAAGTCCGAGGGGTGCGCCTGCGTTAGTCCTGGAAATAAATAAAAGGCTACGCATAATCAAACAACAATCCTCCCCGAATTCCGATATGCGCGCAAACTGTAACCGATAGAACCAGAAACATGAACAAAAACTTGAAAAGAAATTGGCAAAAACATTCCTCGAAGCGGAGCAACGGGTACGACTTTCCCAGTGAAATGCGATATGGCGGAACCGAAAGAAGGAAATGCTTTGATCAGTGCTTTATCTGCGGAAGAATAAATCACAAGTCTAAAGACTGTTGGTATCTGAACTAGGATCATGCGGACAGACATTCTAAAAACAATTATAGCAATGACAAATACCAAACGTTGAATAAATTTAACAATGAATACATAAACAATGTTAGTGAACGTAATAAAACTACTTTATTAGAAAAAGAATCCAAAAATTAGATTTCTTCAAATAACAGTAACATTTGTATTCTAACAGAATATTGGATCGAGAAATGTGAGAGTAAAATAGTTTTATAAATGTAGATAATTTTACTTTGATTTCTTCTTATATATATTACATTTACATATCTGATATATCTCAAATAAGAAATAACTGTATAGTAATATCTCAGTCACACACAAGAACTTTTTAATTAATTCCGTAAAAAGAAAAAGTCGGTTTCGATATTTTCCTACAAAATAGTTGCAGGAAAACTCGTATTATGATTGGAGGCATGCACACTCCTTTTATTCTAGTTTATAATGTATGTTACGATTATATGTTGTATTCCTCAATAGATATTTACACATATGTTAAAATACGCGAAATAATATCGATTTGACAGTAAAAGAACGGAAATTTATAGACACTAATGCATCTTATAATCAAATTGTTTCTTTTGAACAATCAGTACCATACAATAAATAAGGAAATGATGAATATAATTGCAAAGTACTAAATATTGTTACGCACCATAAATCAAATTTTCCAGATAATAAATTGTTCAATTCTAATTTGAAAAACGAGTTTTTCATATTGCACACTTTAACGTTAATCACTTAATGCCTAAAATAGACGGAATAGAATACAGTATATTAAACAAATCAAATTCGCCTGATATTTTCGGCTTTACTGAGACATTTCTAGGTGATGATACAACAAACGATGAATTAAATATAAAAAAATTCACACACGAAAGAAAGGAACGTAAAAGTTATCACACAGGCGGGTAAATTGTAATATATATTGCAGAGAAGGTACCATATCGGCGCCGTTACGATATAGAAACGGACACATTAGAATCTGTTTGGTTGAAAATCATTTACCCTAATTGTAAACCATTTCTTTTAAAATTTTATACATCACTCACCAAATGTACACCAATCTTGGATTTACGATTATGAGAAACAACTAAGTATAATAGATATATTAAATATAAAATATCATATTCTAGGAGAATCAATAAGTAAAAACTTTTATCCAATGAATAAAAGGAAAAAATATGACAATACAAATTGGGGGGGGGGGGGGGGGGTTGATAACGAAATATGGTTTGAAACAACTTATCAAAGTACCGAATAGGATAACAAAACGTACCAAAAAATATAGACGACCGTGTTTATACAAACAGTAGCAGATATATTATTAAATCGTTTGTTTCTGATACCTCATTAAGTTATTATTATCCGATATGTATTTCAAGATCAACGAAAGCATGTACCCGATTGCTTAATGAACATAATTCAATTAAATATAGATGTTTTAAAAAACTTCAATGAAATTGATTTTCAGGTAGAACTTGCTTTATCCTATCTTGAATTAGTCGATCATATAATTAATCCGGATGAATCTCTTTGCTTATTTTACTCCATTTTAAATACTATATTAAAAAACAAACATGCACCAATAAAAGAAAAACGTATCAAACGGGAACACCGGCGGGAATGGTTTACTGATGAGATAAAATATCTAATACATAAACGCGATTACTATCATAAAGTAGGGAAACATGAACAATACAAGTTGCTCAGAAATAAAATATCATCAATGATTAAAAAACGTAAAAGAGATATTTTTAACAATGCTATTAAAAATAACAAAGACCCGGCATTTTTATGGAATAATTTAAAGGACGTTTCAAATCTAGATAAAAGGGTTGTATTTCAATTCCAGACAGACTAGGTAATAAAGATTAATTATCAATAATAGTTTTAAAGCTAATATTTTCCCAGATGACTTAAAAAGAGCTAGAGTTATACCTATTTTTAAACGGGGGATAAGAAGGAAGCAAATAACTATCGACCGATTTTTGTCAACTATATCAAAAATATTTGAGCGCCATATTGCCAAACAAATAGACTCATTCTTTGAAAAAACGAACATAATTCATAATAAACAATCAGGAGTTTGCAAAAATCATTCTTGTAATACTGCACTCATTAGTTTAAAAGATGCTTGGTTAAAAAATGTTGACAGTGGAAAAATCATCGGGACTGTATTCTTAGATGTACAGAAAGCCTTTGATTTGGTTGACCATGAAATACTTTTGCATAAACTTAAGCTTTATCATTTTTTCTGAAAATGCTGTAAAGTTTTTGTAAGTCATATCTTTCTATCAGAATTCAACTGGTTAAGATATGTAATCTTCAATCTCAGACAATGAAAATAATTTCCGGTGTTCCACAAGGCTCAATATTAGGACCTTTATTATTTCTAATATACATAAATGACATAGATTTCATTGGTAATGATATAAAATTGATTTATACGCAGACGATTCTACTCTGTATGAGTCCGGAGAAAATATATGAAAATTAGAAATTAAACTTCAAGATCATTTATTAATTAACATTGAGAAATGGTGCAAAATAAATAATATGGCCTTAGGATCTGTTGCCTGCTTTTTAAATGTGTCTTTTGACGTCTTATCTGTGATACGCAGGCTTCATAACCTTTGATCCCCTTTCAAAATTCCATTTTATCTAGTTCCGCCCATTGTTTTCTCGTTTAGGGCACACGCTTTTTATTACTTGGGGACCTTATGCCGCTTTTCATAAAATGGCACAGAAGTGTCACATTGAAGGTTCCATGATAACCGCCGTATGAACACATCTGCTGATGTTTCTAAATTCAAAATTTTACCATTTCTTGTTTAAATGTTGAATTCTGCTTAAGCCGGTGCTAGGGGGCGTGGACGGTAACTTGCACTTTCCAGTACCGTCCATGAACAGGCTCAATCAAACCGAGCCTGCAACATTTTCAATTTTGTCGTGTTGGGCTTTCTTTAGGGATTCTGTATTTATCTATTTTAAATCTGGATAAATCAAAATGTATGTTAATAGGAACAAGACATAAAGTAATTATTATGAGAAAATTGTATCTTAAGATAAATGAAATAATTCTTGAAAATGTAACTGATCAAAAAGTCCTGGGTATTTGCATAGATAAAAACTTAAAATGGCACTTGCAAATTGACAATGTTTGTAAAAAACTTAACGGAAAAATTGTCAAATTGAAAAAAAAATATCGTTTTTTTTAACTTTGATATGAAATTATTGTTTAACAATGCATATATATTGCCCTTTATGGACTATTGTTGTATTATATGGGGTAAAGGAAACACAAATTTCATCAATAATGTTTGTAAATTTCAAAAACGAATTACTAAAATCATTTTACAGCAACCATAGAAATCTCTGTCAATGAATCTATTCGAAGCTCTTAACTGGTAACCGTTCCTTGACAGATGTAAATACCACACGGCGGTGCTTGTTTTTAAAACTTTAAATAACATGGCGCCGACTTATATGACAACAAAATATATAACTTAAGACCTAGGTCACGAAAAGATATTGTATTATGGACAAGACCTAAAACAAATTATATTAAAGACACATTTTCTTACTATGGCATGAACAACCGGAACAATATACCTTTAAATATTCGTAATGTTAATAACCTTAAATGTTTTAAAAAAAAATACAAAGCATATCATAATATTCATATGAATGAATGAGTGAATGAATAAATGAACGAACGAATGTACGAACGAATGAATGGTGCAATATACATATGTTTAAACAAATTGTTGAGTGTCTATCGAAAGTATATGAGTTGTATTATTCTAAAAATTACATACTACACATTTATTTTTCTACTTATGCATGTCCTTTTGTTGTTGTTGTTTTCTATTTCAGAAGGCCACATTGGAAATAAGATATATATGATTGCTTTTGTATGTTCTTAATGTGTAACCTTTTTAAATAAAGATTTTATTATTATTTTTATTATTATTATTATTATTAATGTTATATAGATCATATAGTCTGCATTACGAATAATATAAAATTAAACATTGTAGAAGAAACTATTTATACATTTCATTAAAATTACATCAAATGAATACTTGCATTATTACTAACAACAGAATAATAGCAAACTAACCTTAAAAAATATAGTTTCTAGTGCAACGTATTGCTTACGTATGCTTACCTGCAACTGGCATTCCTGTATTAAAGGGCTGTAACTCGTCATGATTGTCACAGTAGCTAGATGCCAAAACATAGTATCTCATGTGCACCGCTTAATTTTCTCGTGCGCATGTCTAAGTAACTCGTGGTCAGTACATAGAATCTCGTGCGCACCACTTAATTATCTCGGTCTTACGACTTAGAAACTCGTTGCCATGACAAAACATCTCGTGTGTACCTCTTCATTATCTCATTCGCACGACTTTGTTACTCGTTACCACGACAGAGAATCTCGTGCGAAAGTCTTCACCATTTTATGCACACCACTTAGTTACTCATGCCCACGACTTAATATCTCGTGCGCATGACTTAGTTACTCATGGTCACGACATAGAATCTCGTGCGCACCTCTTTATTATCTCGTCACGACTTAGTAGCTCATGATCCCGACATAGTATCTCTTGCGCACCACTTTATTATTTCGTTCCCGAGACTTAGTAACTCGTTGCAACGACAAATAATCGTGCATACCAATTAACTATTTTGTGCGCAGCACTAAGTTACTCGTGGTCACGACATAGTATCTCATGCACACGACTAAGTAACTGGTGGTCACCACATAGTATATCGTGCGTACCTTTTAATTATCTCGTGCGCACGACTAAGTAACTCGTGATCACGACATAGTATCTCGTGCGCACATCTTAATGTTTTCATGCGCACGACTTAGTAACGACATAGTATCTCTTGCGTACCACTTAAAATTTTAGATAATTTTATTTATACTTCTTTCAAGGATGTTAATGTTTTTTTTCAGTGATGTAAATGTTTTATGGTGTTAATTATTATTAACTAATGTTAATCTATTTTACATATTGTACAACGCCATTGAAAATGTTTGGTACATAGACAAAGGCGATTTATCAAATTTGCAATTCAATTTCAAGTTTTGCCATAATAAGTGTAATTTCCATGGGTTTATGACTGAGATATTGTTGTCAACAACCAAATTTATGTACATTTTGATCTTCATAACAAACATATATTATATGCATGCTTGCTTGAGTTAACTTTGATAGTTGTAACTCGTGTCCCACTGGTTTTCCAAAATTTAAAATGAAGTGCAATATTGCTAATGTATATCTCTGTTTTAATATCTAGCTGTGAATATCTCTGGATTGTATTTACAAGAGGTAAACTCTAAATATCATTGTTTATAACTTATATAACTGTCAGCAACAAATGCGTATTAGTGTGACGTTGACAGTTATTTTATATTTTGTTTATCCTTCATTTGAAAGTGTAAACGTTTAAAGATCATTTTTTAAAAGTTACACTTGTAAACAGAAATTGCACATGTTTCTTCATATTTAATAACATTTATACTTTAATCATATTTATAAACTCATGTAGCATTAATAGTATTTTTTTATTGACATGTTTTTTTTCATCACATAGGTTTATCGATGTTATGTGCGTGAAAAGAATTGATTAATATTAAAATTTAGAATGTGTTTTTGTTTAATTGATACACAGAAAAAATGGAGGCAGAAATGTAAAAAGTTCAATTGTTTGTTTTTGTTTTGTTTTGGGGTTTACGTCACACCGACACAGTATAGGTCATTTGGCGACGTTCCAGATTTACTGGTGGAGGAAGACCTCAGGTGCCCCTCCGTGCATTATTTCAGGCACGAACGGGAACCTGAATAGAACCACCGACGTTCCGTAAGCTAGCAGTTGGATAGCTTCCTCACATGAAAGAATCCAAAATCCCTGTCGGGATTCGAACCCACAGCGGTGAGGGAAGTTCAATTGAATCATGTAACATGTGGAGATTGAAGTAAAACTTTAAACAAGTTAACGATGAAAATAGCAAAAGAGTTTTGATACAAAAATAAACAAAAAGTGAAAGGAATGAAAAAAGGAAGAAGGAAAGCCTTCTCTTGTTTAGAAAACAAAAATTCATTGAAAAAGTCCAGAATCAGACAACATAACGAGTCAATTTTATAACATCCTTTTGTAGTCAGTCAATACTTGTTATAATTTAAAGAAAACAAACAAAACACACACGGAATAATTTCATTAATGCCAAAAGAAAAAAAAAACAAGCATTCATTAGTTAGTCATTTGAATGATAGTTTTAAAATTGCAACAAATTGGTTTTAAAGAGTTGCAAACTGTAATAGGTAAAACCCAGACTGTTTAATTAAAGGTATATTGGAGAAATTATTATATTTTTCTTGAAACAATCGAATACTTACGAATTAAAAACACAAACTAGGTAGGTATATAAAGTGTTATCGCATGAAAGCAAAAAACGTGCCCCATGCCACACGCTCCCAAGCTTATCCACTAATAGTATCACCAGTTTCAGTTCTAAAGCTGTGTTTCATTCTCTACATGCCGAGTTCGGAAGTGAGTCGGATATTAAAAATTTTGATAGATTTGTGGACACCGAATAAAAAATAAATTCATATACTTTTTACAGCAGCAATTTATATAAAATCTTAGATTTATAAGAAAAACGACAAAGCTGATGTTGGATTTATTCAAATTTTGCAGAAAGCGTTAATGTTTAAAGCGCTCTACAAATTTAGACTCTCGTTTAAGCGAATAAGCTAGGATCCCAATGAGCATTAATAGACAATCAATAATGATAAAATATAGGACTATTGACGAAGAAGCATTACTTCTTTTCAAAATATATCACATGTTTAAAGTTGATGTTTCACAAAACAACACATAAATAAATGTAATTGGGCATACGCAATTAAAATTATACTTGATTAATGCGGACTTTCGTATATTTAAAGAAAAAAAATGTTAAATTATTACAATATTATTACACAGCGAATATTAGACATATAATATCAAAGTTGGTATTGTTTTATCAATAATTTAAGACGCCTCGATACATACAGTTATATGAAGATAAAACTTGAATTTGAAAGTTTTCTTGACTTTATTAAGGCCAAAAGTTTCGAGTAGCGCTTAAAAAATTTCGGACGTCATCAAACGACTTGAATATTGAAAAAGGAAGATATACAGCAATACAAACAAACCTAAAATGAAAAAAATTGCAATAATAATTGAAAACGAGTTTCACATTTTGTTTACATTTTCACAAAAATATTTTAGACGTTTCTATTATATATGGCTCACATTGCAGAAATTTTCTAATTTATTGTTGCCTGAATCTAAAATCATTGTAAAAGATATTTCGCAATATTTTTATTATGCAAATCTAATTAGAAAATAGTCTTACAAAACTCCAAAGAAGTTTTATTAAAAAGTCATGTTTTATATGAAAAAGCATGTTTTCTGTCTTTAGATATCTTGTAAGTATGTAAAATATATGTTGTATGTTTTATGCAATAAAACTATTTGCTTTCGAGTTATTTGTCACCACTATTGAGATAACTGACTCTGTGTTTCAATGCACATCATAAAATTGCACATATATCATAGATGAAATTGCAATTTAATTAAAATTTGATAATGGTTTTCACAATATAGAATATCTAGATGTTTTGATAATGAGAATGCTGGAGACAGATGCATGTTTTATTATGAATTCTTACTTTTTGTTTGCGTTTTTGTTTTGCATGAATGCTTTCGCTTTCTTTTATAGGTGTAACTCTTGCGCGATTATTTACCATAATGTAAAATACATTACAATATTGCTGGCTTAAATCACCGTTTTGATATCTGAGAAAAGGCTGAGAATATTTCTGGATTGTATTTACATGAGGTAAAATCTAAATGTCATTGTTAATATTTTATATAACTGTCAACAACAAAAGCGTATTAGTGTTACGTTGACAGTGTTATATATTTTGTTTCATCTTCGTTTTATTTAGATCAGTCTGTTAAATTTACACTTTAAAATGTTAATTCATTTTTTCTTCTTATCTTAAAACATTTATAGTTTTATCATATTTATAAAACATATATGGCATCAATAGTAAAACTTTTTTTATTTGAAATGTTTTCCATCAGATATATTAATTTTTTTATGTGCGCCACTAATGCGTGAAAAGGATTGTTTAATATTGAAGTGTGTTTTTGTTTTAAAAGAAACTAAGAAGGAAAGGACGATGTGTAACACACAAAATATGTTGGCAGAAAAGAAATTAGTTTAAATGAATCATGTAATGTTGGAAAGATTAAATTACAACTTAATAAGAAATATATAATCTGGAAAATAGAAGTAGCATAAAGATAATCATAAATAATATTAAATATAATTTAAACATAAAAAAAAAACAGAATTGACACAAATTAACAATAAAATGATCAAACGAGTTTTAATACAGATCTTAAAAAGAAATATAGTGAAATTTCTCTTGCCATGCATTAAAAATAACAGAATAAGACGAAATAACTAGTCAATTTTATATTATACCTTCGGATTCAGTCAATTTTTCTAACAAATAAACCAAATAGAACGCACTATGAATAATTTATATAATGCCAACCGAAAATCTTTTTTTTAACGGTCTATTGGAGAAAATATTAGATTGTACTTGAAACAATCGAATACTTACGAATCAAAAACAAACAAGGTACATAACGATTTTGCTAACTTCGAAAAATGTTGTATTGATATTGAATTTCAATGTTTCAGTGCTTCAATTTTTGTGAATATTTTATTTCCTGGTAAAAGAAGTATATAATAAAATAAGTAGTGTAGTGATAAATAATATGAACCCTACTTAAGATCACCCCGGAATCAAGACCGACACACTATAAATGTCAGTTTTCAAAAACGAAGTTACTTTTTCTTCTTATCAATGGTAACATGACCCACAATTGAGCAAATAATCTGGATCAAAAGTGTGATCGCTCGGAAGCATTTATATCAACAAAATTTCATGAAATGTATAAAATGTGCAACATCCCTGACGCAACCCTTATCCAAGACCACCAGTTTCAGTTCAACTGTTGTGTTTTATTCTTTATTTGCCGAGTAAGGAACTGAGTTTGATGTTTTAAATTTTGATTGACTTACGAGGTACATCCGTAAAGTACACGGACGATTTTTAGCTCGACTTTTTTTTTGAAAAAAAAGGTGAGGTATTGTTATAGTCGCGGCGGCGTTGCCGTTGCCGTAGCCGTTGCCGTCCGCAAACTTGTATCTGGATCATAACTTTTTTATTTCTTGGTGTATTGTCTTCATACTTGGCCACAACAACCCTTGGGACAAGACCTTTCAGTAGACCACACCAAACTTGACCTTCATCCGTAAATTACCTTATTTTTATGGGTTATCCTTTAAGATTATTATATTCAAGTTTGAAGACAATCCATTCAAAAATAACAAATTTACAGCCAATAATAGCCAAAAACATGAACATTTCAATAATTTTAAAGTAAAAAGTCGAGCGTTGCCCCCACCCGGCGGTGGCTCTTGTTTATTCTAAGAATAGATTTCCGCTCAGTTTCCTTCTTTATTTCTACTACAATGCGCAATTGTATCTAATTCTATGCATTATGCACAAAATTATAAAACAATATAAATATACATCATCGTCGCATCTGCACTTGTTACAACTACGTTTTGGAGATAACGACGTTAATGTTAACTTTTTCTCAAAGTATCTAATCGTCCTTCTGCTGGAATACTAATTTTCATTTACCCATACTGTTTCTTTCTTTAAAAACAACGTTACATACAAACGAAGGACACATGAATTCTCAATTTGATATTTATAGACTGACAAATTGACAATATGTAGTTTGTACCATGAGACAAACTCGAATATTTTAAAAACAGGAAAAAAATATCTTTTTGTTCATAATTGTATCCGAATTTCCTTTTGGAGAAAACTTTTACTTTAATTTTGAGAGTATTTACAGTTTTATTAGCATTGCAGTTTCGTAAAGAAAATAGCACATTGATACCAGAGTTCAGCATGAAATCTTTTTAAGTTATGCTTTTTACCTTTTAGAATTGAAAAGAGGCATGGACTAAGCTTTCCCATGTTTGTTTCAATGGAAAACTTATTTTCTCCACCTTTGTTTATATTCTGTTTATTTGCTCTGTCGTAATTGACGAATTAGGCATATACCTTGTGAGTCTAAGCTTTCTATCCACAATATTTTATTTCACTGTGTGAATTTGAACATATATCCCTTTCTTTACATTTCTAAAATGTACTTCAAGAGGTTTTACTTTACAGATTCTGAACATGGATAATTTGTTTCTTTTTTGAAGTCCATTGGTATATATATTAAACTGTGATACTTTTTTTCTGTATCACTTATATGCCTCGTTTGACTTCACAAAAGTTTTACAAAATTATATATTTATCTTCTTCTACATAATTAAAATGCTTTAACCGGAAATGAATTAACTCTTTTCTGTGAATTGCCTCAGAAAGGAAATAATCATATATACATATGCACTCACATAAACTATTAATACTTGATTTTTTTATCTTATCTATATTATTTATTTTCTAGATACAAGATCAAGACGGAATGACTTATTCAAGACAATATTTACTGACAAAGGTAAATCGAGTCTGTATTTAATAACATTTGCTTCTTTGAAATTTTTAATTGTAAGATAGGTTAAAAAAATCTATTGAATGAATGTCATTTAAACTTTAACATGTCACAGAAGTATCACGAAATTTTAAGTTTTTAGAGCGAGTGTTTTGACTTGTAACTTCACTCAAAATTAATCAATTAATAAATTCCTATTTCACTTTTATTAATTTTTATATTTCACTGAATATCAAATACTGAACGTTTCATTATTCAAACATACTAAGCTTCATATCTTAATTTAATGTGTCCTCTTTTAATCTGGTCTAAACCATTTTGATCATCATGTTAAAGAAAACCCGAAACTTCTTTGCCGATTATCTTAGCAAACGATACACACAGATCACCGATAAAAACACCCTAGATATTTGGCGAAGAAACGCAGTGCTTTAATTAATTTTGACCGATTTTATGGAAGTATGTACATTCCCTTCAAAAGAGGCCCTAATTTCAAGATTTATTTTTTCTTCTTTATCGTTTTATTTTATATTTACTTCAGCAGCAAGAATCTGATGAAATTTCTTTTTGTATCAGTTTTAAGACATTTAGCTAAACTATGACACGGAATGACAATGATAACCGCCGTATGAACACATCTGCGGATGTTTCTAAATTCAAAATTTTACTATTTCATGTTTCAATTTTGAATTCTGCTTAAGCCGGTGCTAGGGGGCGTGGACGGTAACTTGCACTTCCCATTATCGTCCATGAACAGGCTCAATCAAACCGAGCCTGCAACATTTTCAATTTTGCCGTGTTGGGCTTTATTTAGGGATTCTGTATTTATCTATTTTATTTGCATTTTATTTCATAATGATACATCGATTCAAACTCGAGTTAAAATTATTCAAGTACGTTAAAGGGAACACATTTTTGTTTTATTTTACTGCGACGTCGATTGTATTGTGATGTCACGTCAGTTGTTTTCAATCAGGTTCGTGCTGGTGCTTTATATATATTGAACTTGATGTTCATTTGTAGAAAATCCGGAAGAAAAACAAGCAAATATTTTCTTCAAAAGGACCTTTCAGTATTGTCTAAAGAAGTCTTCAGAGCTCAATCAAGTCTCCAGTGTTGAACCAAGTCTTCAGAGTTGAACCAAGTCTCCAGAGTTGAAGCCAGTCTCCATAAGCGTAACAAGTCTAGAAGCACAGCAAGTTCAAAAGCGCAGCATGTCAAGAAGGACAGCAAGTCAAAAAGTGCAGCAGTTCCTTAGATGCAGCAAGACAAGAAGCGCAACAAGCACAGAAGCGCAGCAAGTCTAAAAGCGAAGCGAGCCAAGAATCACAACAGGCTCACAAGTGCAGAAAGTCCAAAAGTGTACAAATTCTTGAAGCACAGCATATCATGAAGCGCAGCAAGTCAGGAAGAGCAGGAAAAATAGAAAAAAAAACCTTTAAGAAAGTCCAAAACGACAAAATTGAAAATGTTGCAGGATCGGTTCGACTGAGTCTGTTCATGGACGGAACTGTAAAGTGCAAACTACCGTCCAAGGCCCCTAGCACCGGCTTAAGCAGGATTCAACATTTCATCATGGTTATGGTAAAATTTTGAACTTAAAAACATCCGCAGATGTGTTCATACGGCGGTTATTATGGAACCTTCAATGACACAACATTACAATGTTATTATGACACTTCCGTTCCATTCCATGAAAAGCGCGGCGTATGGTCCCAAAGAAAAAGAATGCGTGTGCCTTAAACAAGTCAAAAATGGGCGGAACTAAATAAAATGGAATTTTGAAAGGAGATCAGAGGTTATGAAGCCTGCATATCACAGATAAAACGTCCAACAATCTTTTTAAAGCAGGCAACATATCCTAAGGGTTATTCAGCATTATTCAAATAGGAAGAATGGGATTACCAGCCTAAAAAAAAATGCCAGAAAGTAAAAACTGAAAGTCATACATATTGTGATTTAGAATTTGTGCTGTTTATTTTGAAATCTTTACAAAGTTTACAATTCTTATCTAGTGTGTGTGTGTGTGTTATTTCTGCTCGATTATTTGTTTCATTTGTTATTTAGAATATCGATTACTTGTTGTTTTGTTGATTATTTACTGTTTTATCGCTATGTTATATATTTAATAGCTTCTCAGGGTGTTGATGGTGGTCAATATAAAAGTTTATCTAGAGGTTAAAGTGAAATAAATAAAGGTCAAGATTATAGGGTTGTTGCTTAGGCTATGAAAAATGTGTTTATTTTTAAGTCTTCTTTCGCAAATAGTATTCATAGTAGAAAAGAATAATAGAGAAAAACATGATCCATAAAGAAGGACCAACAAGATCCTCTTGCCAAATTCCATTTTATTTAGTTCCGTCCATTGTTTTCTGGTTTAGGGCTCACGCATTCTTTCTTGTGAGTATGTCTGATTTTTATGGGACACATGGAAGCCTTAATTCCATTGCTGACTGTAGTAATGAGATGCTGTAAATTTTACTGTGGTTTCCTCTACAGCTCCTTTGGCCCAATATGTTAACACCACAACGTCCCGGGAAATGAATCCCTTGCTCGTAGACTCAAATTTGGAGTTTCCGGCCTTCTCTTAACTTATAGTATATTTATAGGGGGCACTTTGTGTGGTTAGTGTCTATGGCTACCGCCGAACTGTCATTTGCCGAAATAAAGTGGATGAAAACGTACTTCAGATTCATCGGATCCCAGGTTTAAACTTGTATTTGTTAATATAAGAGGCTCTTCTAAAAGGGAAACGAACGTGCTCTCAAGTTTTGCCAGATTGCATTTATCAAACTTTTCTTGGACGGACCCCCCCCCCCCAGCTTTCTTTGGCTACAGAATAGGGCATCCTCTTCTTTAACCACTCAAAGCCGTATAATTCTTATAATGTTTGGCCTGGGTACGCCACTGAATATGTAGGGCTTTGAGTTTCATTTCTTGTAATGAACATAATGATTATACGAATATTAAGAATAGAACAAAGGTAAAAAAAAACAACAACAAAATATAACCGGTCCTTTCGATGTATACTGGCGGTTTCCCAAACGTCTAAAGACGCATGTGAGGATAAAATGTAGTGTCATCATACAGATACAGTTTAATACCGTATACATGGTAATGAAATTAACAAAATGATATATAATTATATGAACAGTAGGGAGCATATGATACAGATTTGCCAGTTTGACACTTATATACTTACTAATAAGGGTTTAACAGCATTTTTCATAGTTTTATACCGGTTGGAACTTGTAACAGGAGGCTTTTCAATGAAAACGGCCTTTTTCACAATATGCTCATGGGGTAAAAGGTTAAATAGAATCTTATTTTTTACTTAAAGCAAAGTGCTTAAAGTAACTTGTGAAGAAGCAATTTACCATAAGACTCATGACACAGATACTGTAGTTTGAGTGTTACTAAGTTTTAACAACATTGGTTATTTAAATAGCCATTTAGTTCCATCTCGACAAAAATGCAACTGCCACTAGGCGTGCAAAATGTGCAGCTTGACAAGTAATTGAACCCGGGACCCTTGGAATTGTTCCGCAGCTCTACCGACTGAGCTAACTGGTCGCTTACAAATCTTCTCCCCTAAAAACTGAACAGTTGTGAACAGTGACATACTGTTGTGTGTGTGCGTTCATGCGTTCGTGCGTGCGAGTGTGTGTGTGTGTTTAGCTTAATTTTAGCTCGGCTCCGGAAATTCCATATGTCCGAGATCTCAGCGTCCATGCCGGTCCATTCTAGAACTTCTTTTTCAAGCCAATCTTCTTTAGCCTGTTCTTCGTTGGTTTGAGGAAAAGACAAGAGCATCATGTTTCGTGACGGCACCATACAGGCGGTCAACATTAAAACGGCCACCCTCGTGAGTTAGTCATGACAGATAAAATCGGCTCTTGTACTAAAGACGACTTGCCCTTGACCTGCCGTGTGACACCTCTGCGACGTGCACGCCTCGGGAGGATATTGGAGAAGTAGAGAACAATGTGTATGTGTGCGTGAGTTTGTGAGTGTGTGTGTATTTGCGTTTATTCATACTCGCCACCACTTGCCGATATGGGCGAGTCCTTAAGAAAAGTATTAGTCATTTTAGATTTTGGAGGATAGTGCAGTTACAGATACAGACAGACACCCCAATTCCAGAAGATTCTCCTGGTTCGTAAGTGTTCCAAGTGTTTAAGCACCTTTACACGGGATTTCGATTTAAAGTTCCATGCGAAAGACTGATTTGTAATTTTAATTGGCCAACCCGGGAATCGAACCCACAATGTCGAGATTACAAATCTCGCGCACTAACCGATTGAGCTATGCAGGCTGGCTAGAACAATGTGAAATTGAACTTTCGCTGTCCCCGTTGGGTGCAAAGTGGGCGCAGCTTGACCGGGACTTGAACCGGGACTCTCGGAATACCGTTACTCGGCTCTACCGACTGTGCAATCCGGCCGCTTATACATCTTTTCCCCTATATAGTGAACAGTTCCGAACCGTAACACAACGGTTTGTGACCTTGTGTATTGGTGTTTGACTCGATTGCGGGACATTTATCTCGATCCAATGTCATTATTAAATACACTTAAATAAGTATCTGTCCAATTTCTTGTGTGGCTTTTCAGTTTTTAATTTTATGAAGCCTACATATTTTGTACTTTTCAACACGCTTTGCTTACATTCAATGATCAGCAGCATAATTCGATAATGTGAAAGACTTAGGCAATATAAACATTCCAAACATGTCAATGTATCCGGCAAGCCCGTCCGACCATTCGTCCGAAAATGAAATGGGGGGGGGGGGGTATCTAAAAACAGAGATAGAGAATAGAACAACAGATTCATTTCGTAACAAATAAAGGAAAGGGCCAATGATTCTCTGTCAAACAAAAGAAAATAACAACTGAAATAGCCTCTTATCCCAATTTGATGACATATCTGTCTGTCCACCCTATCTAAGAGGATAGACATTTTTGGGTTTGGGTTTGTGTACACTTTAATATTATGATCTTCATGCCGTTAATGTAGTGATAGGGAAGAAAAGAAAGTTGCATATGGGATTGAAAAATGAGAAAGAAAACAACCTGTTTGTTGATTAATTCTGATAAAGAAACACATTCCTGCAGAATGGTAGATACGATAAATTCAGACTAACAAATGGCGACAGTAATAATAGCTCCCGCATTTAAATGACAGACAAGGAAATTTATCCAGCTAAACGAATAAACTTAACGTTGATTTAAATGATCCTCGAGCGAAATTGAATTTCTTTGAATGTGGCAGAGGCAACACTCATTATTCAGATGAAGACATATTCGATTATATATATATCTATAATCGACATACATTAAGAAGCAAGACAATATGTAAAATGTGTAATTTTCCTCTTGTTTACAGTTGTTGAATTATCGATTTGTTATTAAATATAAAATGTAATCTTGTGTTCTGCAAACGTAATTGCTGTTTGTTACATTTCTGATGTAAATACTAGTCATTAACTTAAAATATTCTTAGCCTTAATATTGACAAATATTAGTTTTCCCAGAAAATAGAGTCGTTAATATGTTCCTTTGGTTTTGAAATTGTCTTTCCTGAAGAATAAAAACGAAATGAAAATAACGTTAGTTACCTTATAACGATCACTTTTTCTTTCAACTATTATTGTCTTTAACGATACCAAACCACATTGATTAACCTGCACGTATCTGTGTCACAGAGAGTATTCATCATAGCATGGTATTTAGATTATTGTTGACCAACATAAATTTCATTCTGATATAAACTGTGATTGATTAGCGTAAAGAACTAATTTATGACATAATTTCCACGATTTATTGCTTGCGATACGTGTATTTTACTCAATAGTTTCTTCAGGCTGAAAAGAGCAGATTCATAACTTTAATTAAAAAGTTAAGAAATAAAGGAGTACGATTCGGAAGAATACAGTAACCTCCTCTTATAACGAACTCATTGGGACATTCAAGATTTGTTCCTTATATCCGGAGTTCCTTGTGAGCATATAGCGAATTAGTTCCTTGTATCAGGAGCTTATTTTTAGCGAACAGATTTACATATAACGAACTGATTGTTTACCACTGTCCGCCATTTTTTCCTTCCTTTTTAAATTGAATATCTTCTATTATATTGTAAGGGTGACTTCTACCTATGGAATATATAGATTTCTTTTCATTTCACTCAAGCGTACTTAGAAGTTTTCAATGGATTAGCAATAATTCGTGATTGTGTTGTAAACCGATTATAACGGTTATAATTATTTTACTCGAGCAAAACTATTAAAGAAAATAAATAAAAGAAAAAAGGAATAACCGTTCTATTTTGGTGACACGAACTCATGCTAAAAATACCATAAATAGAAATTTATTACGTACTATACAAATTCATTTTCACAGCTGTATTAATAAACGGTACGTTCGGCTGAGTTTTTATCCGTGTCAATGAAAATGAAAGTTGAAAATGCGGGATCTATTTACTGATAGCCGAAATTTTTCAGTTCGTTATAAAAGTGTAATTTTCTGTACTTATAACTAAATTGGTACTTAGAAATTTCTGGTAATTCCTTGTAAACATATTTTTATATTAAATAAAGAAGTAAAAAATTCGGGCCAAAATGAATTGTTTCTTATAACCGGAAATTCGCTATAACCGTGTTCGCTATAAGTGAAGTTTACTGTAAACACATATGAATATGTATTATTCTATTTAATCTTAAAATATACTTTTTATACAGTTAATATGTCATGGTGTGCCAGTTCAATTTTTTGTTACCATGACAGATACAAAATACCTGTGCACTGCAGAAATCTATAGCGAATAAGGCCATTATCCATTATTTATTACACGATGTTTGCAAAATATCATACACTGGCTGAAGAAATTAAAAGCGATACTACACTTTTGAAAATAGTTATGTACGTTTCAGCTGAATTACTTGAAAATAACAATCAATGTTGGGCTTCTAATGTACATAGAATGCTAAATGAATACGGATTTTCTGTATCTTGAATCATCCATATTAATATGAAGTCAAATATTTTGTGAAACTTTTAAAATAAATGGTGATTGACTATTTTTCACAAAAACTGTCAAGCGATATTCCAAACAGTCCATTGTTTAGTATTATATATGCACAATTGTAGAACTCGTTTGAAATGACCAGCTATCTGAAAATTCTCCATAACAAAACTTATAGAAATGGCTTAGGCAGATTAAGAAAACTTAAACTTAACTTCGGATTGAAACGGGTAGATATGGTGCTAGTAGAATACCCCGCGAGGAACGCATATGTCAGCTTTTTGCTAGTAATTATGTATATGCAACAGTTACTTTTATATACGTTCTCTTTACATTGAAACCATACTTTTATAGAATACCAAGTCCGTTCAAACTGATTGAATTATTAAGTACAGCAAAAACCCTCAATTAAGACCACCATCGGAACTGGACCAAAGTGGTCTTAATTGTAGGGTGGTCTTAATTGTAAATATTCTTATCAATGTTTACACTCTTTTTGACCATGGTCTATATTAGTCATTTTGTATGAACAAACAATATACATAATATATGCATATTCAACACCAAACTATGTTATAAATTAACATCTGATGGGAAGAAAGAAATTTAATATATCAAATTTTATTTTGTCTGATTTCAAAATCAATTTCAAAGTTAATTATTATATGATGTACATAATTCACCCATCAAATAACAAATTAGTTCTTCGCATAATCAATCTGCTTAAAGCAAGATTAAACCACTCTAAAATTTAATTTCTCGCCTTATTTTATACTATATCCCAATGATAAACGGTGTTTTTGACACCTTGTGAAACTAGGTGTCATGCCTTAGAGCATTCAAGCTGATAATAACAGCAAACTTAAGATCTAGGTAAGTGTTGACTTTAAATCAGTGGTCTCAATAGTGAAGTCAAATAAAAAACAAAGCAAAGAATTGGACTGAATCTGGTGGTCTTAAAAGTGGATAAGCGAGGTGGTCTCATTTAACCATTGACATAAAGAACAGAAAATTCCGTACTTTTAAAAAATGGTCTCAAAAGCGGGGTGGTCTTAATTCCGGGGTGGTCTTAAGTAGGAATTCAACTGTACTGAAAAAATTCTGAATTATAAAGTTTAGATAAATATTTATATTATTTTTCAAAGCATCTCGAATTGAATTACTAAATGGTCTGTAAATCAAAGTATAAATAAGGTCCTGTTATATTTAATATTGATATTGTTTATTCTTGAATTAACTTGATTTTTTCGTATTATGAAACATTGTCAATTAGATGTTTCTTATGAATTTTATCACTGTATATGATTAAGTTTAAAATCCTTTTCCTATATTTATAAAAATTAAGAATTTCTATCTATTTATAATGTAAACGCTTTATAATATTTAAGCTTTTTTTAGTACTAAATGCTGTTAACGTTAAACCTACCTACACTACCCTACCCTTCTACCCTACCCTACCCTACCTACCTACTGTGTTATGAATGTAAGGTAACTTCAATACATATGGGTACATGGGACGAGTCCATTTTGGTGAAAATATTTCCGATAGTTTTTATATTTTCTATTTCATGATGTAAATGTTTTATGGTGTGTATCAATATATACTCATGTTTATGTCTTTTAGATATTACACAACGCCATTGAATATTTTGTTACGTAGTTTCAATTGTTTTTCCAAAAAATATGTAAAATTTCAACGTGTTTATGACTGAGGTATTGTTGTCAACTACAAACTCCCAACTTTTAGTACTTTATGATTTACATAATTAACACTGGTATTCAATGCAACATCATAAAATTGCACGTATATCATAGATGAAATTGCAATTTGATTAAAATATAGAATATCTAGATGTTTTGAAATGAGAATGTTGGAGTCAGATGCATGTTTTTTTATGAATTTATACTTATGGTTTGCGTTTTTGTTTTGCATGCTTGCTTATGCTTACTTTTATAAGTGTAACTCTTTTGCGATTATTTACCATAAAGTAAAATACATTACAATATTGCTGGCTTATAGCACCGTTTTAATATCTGAGAAAATGCTGAGAATATTTCTGGATTGTATTTACAGGTTAACTCTAAATGTCATTGTTTATATTTTATATAACTGTAAGCAACAAAAGCGTATTAGTGTTACGTTGAAAGTTATTTTATATTTTGTTTCATCTTCGTTTGAAAATGTACATTTCTTAGACCAGCCTGTAAAATTTACTCTTCAAACTGTAAATGCATATTTTCATCATATCTTATGATATTTATAGTTTTATTATGTTTATAAAACATATATAGTGTCAATAGTAAAACCTTTTTATTTGAAATGTTTTTCTTTTCATCAGATATATTTATCTCTTTTATGTGCGCCAATAAAGCGTGAAAAGGATTGTTTAATATTAAAGTGTGTTTTTGTTTAAAAAGTAATTAAGAAGGAAATGACGAAGTGTAACATACAAAATATGTTGGCAGAAAAGAAATAAGTTTAAATGAATCATGTAACGTTGGTTAAAGTACAATTTAGAAAGAAATATAAAAAATGGAAAATATAATTACCACAGATAAAGATAATCATAATAATATTAAATATAATTAAAACATAAAAAGCAGGAATTGAAACAGATTAACAATTAAATGATCAAACAAGTTTTGATTCAAATCTTAAAAAAAAATACAGTAACATTTTCTCTTCTCTGGAAAAAATGCATTTAAAATACCAGAATTAGACAAAATAACACAGTCAATTTTATATTATCCCTTCGAATTTAGTCCATATTTCTAACAAATAAAACAAATAACTATGAATAATTTCAATAATACCAACCGAAAATCAAACGAACATTATTGGTGTCCTGTTAGTCATTTGGATCTAAGTATAAAACTGCAACAAAATTCATTGCAAATCTGTTTTATAAAGTTATAAAAATGTATTGCGTAACACCCGAAATGTTTTTTAAAGGTCAATGGGAGAAAATGTACTCGGCCGCTCAATTTCCTTCTATATTTCTACTATAATGCGCAATTGTATCCAATTCTATGCATTATGTACAAAATTATAAAACAATATAAATATACATCATCGTCGCATCGGCCCTTGTTACGTTTTGGAGATAACGACGTTAACACTAACTCTTTCTCAAAGTATCTTATCGTCCTTCTGCTGGAATACTAAATCCGGGAACCATTCTTTTTTCTTTCTTAACAAAAAACAAAACAAAACAAAAAAAAAAAACCATTACATACTTACGAAGGACACATGAATTCTGAATTTGATATTTATAGACTGACAATATGTAGTTTGTACTATGTAACAAACTCGAATATTTTAAAAGCAGGGAAAAAAAACAATCTCTTTTTGTTCATAATTGTATCCGAATTTCTTTTTGGTGTATATCCTGATTTCAAATCATAAATCAAGTAAAATAATAATAGGCTAACTGGAATGACTCCATACCTAATTGTATGACATTGTTCATTATTTGTCAAAATCACCAAAAACAAACCAATTTCCTCCATACATGTTTTTTGTTACTATTTATATAATGTACGTGATCATTACTTTAATTTCCAAAACACGTGGTGATTACTTAAATTTCCTTTTTTAATAATTCCTGTCTTCACAGCAAGGAAATGAAAATTATACTTTCAGAAGGATATAAATCTCATGAACCCCAAACATTCAAGAAAGAGCACAAAAGCATCTCTACAAGGGGTAATTGTACCTTATGTTAACCTCTTTTGAAATGATATAGTTTATCATGTAACATTAATCTACTATATGAATTAACAGACATATCTAATTGAATTAAATAAGGAAATCCCAACACATTTCTTGAAACCTGAAAAAAGTTATGGCAAATTCCCTATGATGACCAACTAACAAAAAGGGTAATTTTACCTAGGAAATGAAAATAAAGTTAGTCAAGCAACATAAAACTATTATCGTCCTTGAAACAATGATATATTTTAATCGTCATAAGGCAAATAATATACTGAATAAATCAAACCAATCTTAGTGTCTCAGAGCAATCATAAATATGATTATGAAAGAAAATGAAGATCATGAATTAGAGACAAAGATATAAATTGACAATTATATGTGGTTACATAATTAAATACCCTAACAATTACTATACATACTATAATTCAGAAATGGGTTACTCATAAATTGTTGACAGCATGCTCTTTTGTATCAACAGTTTATTTTTATGAAATAATTATAGTTAATGTTAGTTGTGCACCTTTTTGTAATGTCAAAAGAAAATTTTTACATTAATTTTGAGAGTATTTACAGTTTCATCAACATTGCAGTTTCGTAAAGAAAATATTTAGCACTTTGATAACAGATTTCAGCTGCAATTTTTTTTAAGTTATGCTATT